>NW_025964372.1:32170652-32190652 GCF_023055435.1 Haliotis rufescens
AAAATCTGCATCTCCCCCCTAACATATAATCATAGCAATATTTGTATTCTATTTTGTATGTCAATGTTTTAATTAGTCATGTTCATGTTTGGTACCTGCCCCCTGTGGGTGTTTATGTACAATAAATATTCTTCTTCTTCTTTTATTGCATGAACATTTTATTTTAGATTAATTGGGATATTTCACTGACGTAAACAAATACACGTGTAAATATACTGATATATTGATACATAAATTCACGAATATTGAAATACGAACGGTATTTTTCTATGAGCTATGTTTAGCAATGAGTAACATGTATACACGGTGAATGTCTTATTGATACGTCTTGAGTGAGTGAGTGAGTATGGTTTTACGCTGCTTTTAGCAATATTCCAGCAATATAACGATGGGGACACTCGTGTCACTCGATTATTTACAGACCGCCGTCATATTTATTGCTGAGTGCGGCGTTAAACAACAAACAAAACAAAACAAAATTAAGAAGAAAAAAGAAAATATTGAACAAAATCACACATAGTATAAATAATGGCCATTTTTCATCATAGGCAATGGTCGAAATGTCGCATTGTCGCACTATGGTCAATTTTTGCACTTTTTGCTTCTTTTTGTTTTTTACGACAACGTGACAATGTCTTTTCAACGTCCATAAACGAGTGTTAGTTTGATTATCACTGTTATAATATGTACATGTCATGCCTTGTTCTAGTGTAGGTATAATGTCTCAGCTGTTTGTGTCAGATTCTTAGTGGGACTATATGTACAATAACAGTATCTCAGCGTGTCTTCTCTTATAGTGTTGACATAAGATAAAGATATTTATTGCATAACACACAGGGGCTGGTAACGCAAACATTAGCAGCAAGATATATATGGTCACTACCGGGGTCATAGTACTATATAGAGTTGGTAACGCTAAACGTAGCAGCAGTATATGACTATATAGTACTATGACCCCGTTAGTGACCATATCCATCTTGCTGCTAATCTTTGCGTTATCAGCCTCTGTGGCATGAAGAAACAGTTACAATATTCTACAAGCTACAAATGTATGCACTGTACAAAACATACTGGTATTTCCACATACAAATGAGGTACATTATAACAATTCCATTTTAAAACTAATGTAATAATGTTTTATCCTAGTATATGTATTTTATATAAAAAAATTAAAAAAATCTCCTTTCTCCTCCAGCTAAAATATCTCTGTTAGCCCCCCACCCCCCTCCCCCACCCCCTCCCCCACCCCATCCCAACCACGCCCCGCCCCCTCCCCCGTGGGTGACCTTCTTCCCACCGATCCCGCGTAACTCTGTAATTCACCCTACCCAAACAGGTCAAAGGTCAAGAAAAACTGGTGGACCACTTTTTTCAAATGTTTTCATTTGACCAGCTCGTGACCCGACCTCTGACCCCATCTAAAACCGTTGACAGTTTTTGTCCGTTGTCACTTAGCGGTTTAATTTTCTTGTTCAAATAACACAAAAATAAAACTTCTCACCCCCGTGAAAGATAACCGCTAAAATAATAAACACAAAACTAACGCGTGATTAGGTTGCTGACAAGTTCATTTCTGACACTAATCGTTTTTCGTGATTAGAACACAAAAGTTCCAGGCAGATATTTACAGTTCAACTATTATGGACTGGTATTTTAACTTAGCTACGCAGCGCCATGACATTGAGAGTGAAATACCGGAATTAGCCGAGAAACTGGGTATCTTAAGCTGAGCCTAACAAGAATATAAGATACGATACGATAAGATAAGATAAGACAAGATAAGATAATATTTATTGCAGAAAATTCCATTGCGGAACAGATGCATTTTTTTTAAATGACAAAAACATTATGATTGATATATACATATATACAGACATACATACATTCCTGTAAACTCAAAAACCAATTAAAATATATATCAATGAAAAAAGTGGCATGTCTTTGTTGTGCTTGACACATATACAACACTAGAACAGAATGGAAATGTATTGTACGGAACGTCCCCATACATCGGGTACAAGCAAGGTACAGACAGATAGACAAATATTGTATTTTCGTCTCACCGCTGCAGATCATATGTATATATGAATCTTAATGTTTTGTCATTTTAAAAATTGCATCTGTCCCGTAATGGAATGTTTCTGCAATAAATTCTATCTATCTATCTTATCTTATCATTAAACACATGCAGAAAATAGGAGTGAGTGAGTTGGGTTTAGTTATATCGCGGCGTGTCAGCTTAATGTGGGAGGAAAGCCCGAAGATGTTTACCATTTCGGTGAAACCAAAGAGCAAGGGTATGGTGCTGACAAACCTAGAAACATAATCGGGGCGAACTCTGCACAGTGAATCGCGGCGCCTTAGACGACTGGGCCAACCGTGTCCCTGATATAGCCCTAAAATTAGCAAGTCTAGATTTCCCCCAGGTTCTCCCATCTCACTAGGGCTCCTTATGAATTTTAATGGAATCATTTGTGAGAGACGAATCGTGTATATGGTACATATAATCTATATTACATTATTTATTGATATCCAGAAGAGTAGACAATCAATTCATATATATAAGACGGAGATGTATGCAGTTACATAAAGCATTTCTTAAATTGGTAAATTGTGTTTGAGTACATTATACCGATAATCTTAACATAAACATTTGGTATATGGCGTTTGAAACACTTTTGGCAGGAGCAGATCCACGATTGAAGAGATCTTTTACTGCCGTCACTGAAGTTTAGCCTCTGAGTGATTAGATTGTAGGTGAGATCTTAGGATTGATACGGGCGACATCGTAGTAGCACATGTTTGTCATCTTCGGACACGAGTGTCGGAGTTGGTGCTGTTTGATATGTTGGTTGTAGCATACTCCTACAGTTAAACTGTATGTTATATATCTTGGAATCACGCCTCCATAACGTCAACATCAATTGCATTTGTTACTTTCAAGCAATACATACCCGTTGATCTTAATCAAACCATGATATTTTATGTGTAATATTATCAAATCTGTAATATTGATATTTCTTTAAATGGTTTCTTTGTGCTTACATGTATGTATGTATGTATGTGTGTGTGTGTGTGTGTGTGTGTGTGTGTGTGTGTGTGTGTGTGTGTGTGTGTGTGTGTGTGTGTGTGTGTGTGTGTGTGTTCCGTAATGGAATGCTTTCTTTCAAAATAATATTGAAAGCACGTCATTAAAGAACAGATGAAATGTAAAACACAGCTCCAAATTACATGTATACAAACACATCAAATATGTATGCATAAAAGACAAGGATACAACAAAATAAAGTCAGCCATGGATAACATATGTTGTTGTGTGGACGTACTCAGGGTTTATTGGTTGAAATTGTAAATATGAAAACAAATATTGATTGAGGTGATATCATTATTGGAGAAAATATGTTGGAACAGGCAATCTTCATCTAATGTGATGAATATTCAGTCAATATTCAGCACAAAAGAGGTTCGATGAAATAGACTGACATCTTTGTATACATTGTTATAAGTCGTGACGATAGTAGTATTTATTAGGCCACAGTAAATCAATGCCGATCATTAGTCGGTATTCCCTTAGGTATTATTTTAATCTCCCAAACAATATTGTTCTTGTGTTTTTTCTCATGAACAGGTAACCATATTATATTAGAAAATAAACCCCTTGCCCTCAAAATGAAGTTATGGACTAAACATATTATGAGATTCAGAACATATTTAATAAATACGGTTATACTCATGATGAAAAATACAAGTGTTTACCCTAACGACATTCTTATAATTGTACCCCAATTGCGTAGATCGATGCTCATCATGTCAATCAATGGATTGTCCTGTCAAGACTTGATTATCACCGACTCCCGTCATATATAGCTGGAATATTGCTGATTGTGGGGTTAAAGTGAGTGAGTAAGTGTGTTGGGTTTAACGCCGCTTTTAACATTATTCCAGTTATATCACGGCGTGTCAGCTTAATGTGTCAGGAAAGCCCGAAATGATGCAGGTCTCAGACGTTTACCACTTCGGTGAAACCCACGAGCACGGGTATGGTGCTGACAAACCTAGAAACATAATCGGGGTGAACCGGGATTCGAACCCACAATCATAGGTTTCTTGCGTGTCCAGGGGACGCAACTCTGCACAGCGAATTGTGGCGCCATAGACGACTGGGCCACCCGTGTCCCCGTGGGGTTAAACAATAAACAAACAAAACTAAATAAACTGCCCCGTATGGACTCCTGGTTAGAACAGGCGGCTAAGTGGATACAGGTGGTCAGGCTCGGTGACTTGGTCAATGGGGTATCATCGTTCCTAAACGACGGTTGCTCGTAATATCAATCACTAGATAAATTGTCTGGACCAGACTTGATTATTTACACTCAGCAATATCTGCACTCATTAATATTCCAGCTATAAGACGTCGGTCTGTAAATAATCGAGTCTGGATCAGATCCAGTGATTGGATCAAATCCAGTGATTGATACCATGAGCATCGATCCACGCAATAGGGATACGATGACATGCATCAACCAAGGCAGCGAGCCTGACCACCCGACCCCGTCAGTCGCCTCTTAAGACAAGCAAGGGGAGCTGAGGACCGATTCTAACCCGTGTCTTCATAGGGCTGTTCGATTTAATGAGGTTGCACTGTAAATGGTAACTGGGGTTGCCTAGCGGTTACAGCGTTCGCACAAGCGAAGACCCATGTTCAATTCCACACATGGAAGCCCATTTCTGATGTACCCCGCCTGATATTAATGGACATTTTTTGGTGAAAAACCATATTCATTCACTCACTGATATTATTGGAAGATTTCTTAAAGCGTCAAACTCCAACCATTCATTTATTTGTTTGTTTGTTGTTTAACGCCGGACTCAGCAATATTCCAGCTATATGATGGCGGTCTGTAAATAATCGAGTCTGGACAACACAATCCAGTGATTCATGAACATCGATCCACGCAATTGGGATCAACCAGGTCCGCGAGCCTGACCAACCTATCCCGTTAGTCGCCTCGTACGACAAGCATAGTCGCCTTTTACGGCAAGCATGGGTTGCTGAAGACCTATTCTACCCCGGATCTTCACGGGTCTCCAACCATTCACTCAATACGATGACAGTACATCACAGAGCCATGTCCTGTTAAACGATGCTTTCTAGCGGTATCAGGTTAAGTGAACTCAACTCTCGGGCAAGCCGCGGGGTGCGATGTGTTGCACAAAACAGGGCGGCTCCAGTTGGTATACGAGATTAAAGCCCCCCCCCCCCCCCCCCCCCCCCCCAAACCAGTGCTCCACCCGGCTACACACCCATCGTGACCACAGACAATCACAATAGGACGTGGTGATCATCTAAACTGTAAATACATACGCCCTCATATAGCATGACACCGTCAATAGATTACACAGGAATATGTGTGTTTATCGGGCAGGGGTGATTCCCTGGTAAAGCTTGCATGACCCTGCATATAAGTCTTGCATTGTGGGTAGACACGGGAATGGCGGGAGCATCTCTGTGAGGTGTCAACACATTTTAATGAGAATACTCAGGAAAATAGAATTATCTCTTGGAGAAAGATGAGCCAGATTAACAATGTATTGTCAGGTTAAAGACAGCTGCATCTTTTTAACGACCAATCCAGTGACTGATATTATGAGCAACCTCAAGCCGTCGGGGAACGATGACGTTCAATGACACAAGTCAACGAGTCTGACCACCCGATCCATTAAGTCGTCTCTTGCGACGGACGACAGACTTGGCTTCTGGGGACTAATTCTATTTTTTTCGGTCACATTCTTGCTTTTTGGGAACACCGCCTATATATATATATTAATTGTTAAATTACTTGGTGTCGTCGCTGGAGTGTGTAAATACATTATGACGTCACAGTTGTAATTTATGACGTCATCATAAGTATGACGTCATTATATGTCATTGTCAGTTACACTGAAGAGCTGTCATGAAACAGCGAAAGTACTATGTATGAAACTGATATAAAAAGAAGATGATGGACTAACGTGGACTTTATTATTTTATTATATATTACATGTACACCGAGTGAACATTTACCTCATTTTTGTATATATATATATATATATATATATATATATATATATATATATATATATGCACAAGCGGCTTTTGAGACGGCCCCTATACGTACTATCGTTCTACTAGTGTAGACGCGTAGTGGAAATGTAATACATATATCAGCAAATGGGTGTGCAATTTACAATTTTGTAATACATTTACCCGGTCTCAGTGAGTGAGTGAATGAGTGAGTGAGTCCGAGGGGGAGCTTAAAGTGACGCAGGTCAGGTTTACCACTTTTGCACCCATAATATGAACACGGGTATGGAGCTGACAAACCTAGAAACATAATCGTCATATCACGCCATCGTAAGAACACGTTCTACACCACGACGTACAGTAAATGATACGGATAGCGGACACTTGTTTTACTGTCAATACTGATATAATCTAAACCTTAGATAACCATCCCCAGTCCCCTTTAAACGCCGACCCAAGTCACATCTCATGACTGCATCCTGGTCTGGAATAACGCGGTGAAAGTAGAGGATTTCAATCAATGATATTCCATGACAGAGCTGCGCTTGGGGTCGCCCCAAGGTTGCCGAGACACGAGAAACGTGTCGCTACATCGAAAGGGGAGATTGGGGGGACTTAAAGCGTTAAAAACATGTAAACACTTACTTTGATCTTCCAATGACGATTGACTGTACAAAGAAGGACTATTTATACATTCCACGCGTAGCTTAGCGTCACTGGAACTGACTGAGTAATTATACTATAACATAGTTTTGGGATACGTCTGGCCGATACTGGTTTCGCTTTGAAGTACAGCTCGGCGGTTGATCTTAAACGTAAAATCACAAAGCACGTCGTCGGCACATTCCAAACAATCAGCAACATTCATGACAATCATATCCTCGATGGGAAAGTCGTTTCCTACACAAGGGGCAATACATGTGCATGTGCAGTCAGGTGATTAAATGGCTTCAAAAGGGACGCAAATAAGGGTGATTTCGGCAATACAAACAATTAACAATATGAATTGTTTGACGGATAACAAAACAGACAATAATATGGATAACAACTTCTTTATTATCTTGTAATAGCAACGTTTGGTATGTAGATCCTTATACAGTTGTCAAGCAACACTGAATTACAAAGATTGTGTTTATATCTAGCGAAAAGCCCGAGACATTATGATCAGGGATAGATTGATCGGTTGATTAAGATCAAGGGGTATTTATTGTTTGAAATGTTAGACGTGGAAACAAATGCAATTGATATTGATGGCTTCATTATTTGAGAATATGTTGTGAAATAATTTATTTTCATGACTGTGGACATTTACATTTTGTGTTGATAATTTTCCAAAGAGTATATTTCTTTCTCGAGTGTGTTTGGTACAGTGAAGTATGTCGTGTTTTTCATCATCAGAGTTGAACATGTAGAGCATAGCCTCTGATGTAGTGGGGTTGGTGGCCTTGTATGTCTTCCAAGTTCAATATTTAATTTATGGTTACTTAATCTTAGGTTAGAAAAGTGCACTCGATATTTTCTTATTTTACAGTGACTGAGATAGGGTTCTAATTTTATTTCATTTTTAACTATACTGTATGTCCTAAGTTTGTTTCCTGTGCCTCTTGTTGCATTTAAGCCTTCTGGAGTATCATGTTTTGGAAGAACTAACGTGGTGTTACGAAATTGCTATTTTTATTACTACTGAGTCCAAGTTCTGCTCGGCTTGCCCAGTTGTGTGTTGTTTTGCTGACACCTAACATGGATTTACAAAATCTGAGCTGCGGTTTCTCGGGGATAAATGAATCAAAGTTGTTCAGGAGGAATGATTCTATACCCTAGATTTCACTATTATATAAGATTATTGGCTCGACTAATATTTTAAATAATTTGTCAGCAAGAGCTATATGTATATCTTGGTTAAAATGGTAGACTGAAGCTTGTGGTAGGCCCCTAGGCCTTTTTGTCAAGAGTTGTTTAGCACTATTTTTAAGTTTAACATTTGCTTCGAATCTTATTCCTAAATAATTATAACAATCCGTAACTAGTATTTTTGTATCACCCATAGTCCAAGTATTCTTTTCTTCTGTATTACTTCATTTTCCAAACACTGCAACATTTGTTTTGTCACTATTAATCTTTAGGTTATTTGTGGCAAAAAATACCCCAAGGCCATCAAGTAACACTTGTAGATTTTGGGGGGAATCGGCAAATAGTACTAAGACATCGGCAAACAACAAATGACAAATGGACCCGTGAAGATTCCGGGGTAGAATAGGTCTTCAGCAACCATACTTGCCGTAAAAGGCGACTATGCTTGTCGTAAAAGGCGACTAACGGGATTGGGTGGTCAGGCTCGCTGACGTGGTTGATGCATGTCATCGATCCCATTTGCGTGGATCGATGCTCATGAGGTCAATCACTGGATTGTGTGGTCCAGACTCGATTATTTACAGACCGCCGTCATATAGCTGGAATATTGCTGAGTGCGGCGTTAAACAACAAACCAACCAACCAACCAAATGACAAATGTTGAAACCATTAAGTGTTATATTATTGCTATCAGATTTGATGTAATGCCTCATTGACGCGGGTAATAACATCAGGCATTTGACATACCTGTCCATGGTGCGGGGTGTTCCTATTATCATTATTATTATTACTCTACTGATTTCTAGAAAGTAGGTATGTAAATAAGTACTTATATCGGAGTCAATGCATGTGAAATACCCTTTCAGAGTCAAACTGGCGTAAAACAGACACCTCACTGACTATCAGCGCTTCTCGACCAGTGAAGGTGCGGGGTAGTATAGGTCTTCAGCAACCAATGCTTGCCGTAAAAGGTGACTATATGCTTGTCGCAAGAGGCGACCGACGGGATCGGTGGTCAGGCTCGCTGACCTGTTTGATGCATGTCATCGTATCCCAATTGCGTTGGTCGATGCTCATGATGTCAATCACTGGAGCGTCTAGTCCAGACTCGATTATTAACAGACCGCCATCATATAGCTGGAATATTGTTGAGTGCGGCGTTAAACAACAAACAAACAAACAAACAAAATCAACGCTTTTCACTTTCTACATGTACGTTCAATAATACACGCAACTCCAAACACTATGTCGATGCTTTCTTCTCAGCAAAGTCTCGGGATTGGGTAGCCTAGTGGTTGAAACGTTCCTTTGTCTTCCTGGTTCGAATCCCAACATTCATGCAATTTGCAAAGCCTATTTATTATCTTGATATCAAAGCGGCGTTTGAATCTACCCAGAAGGTTTCGCTCCGCCAGTATCCCAGCTATTACTATTGTAAAAAATGCGTACCACCTTCCAATATATTTTGTAATAATCACTGACAGCGTTGATCATCCACTCCTACAGCGGCAACACACCTCATTAGGCGGCCATAAACTTTATTCTTTCGTTCTTGAATCAACCTCTGATTGTAAGCCGTTTCAATATAAACCGAGTACGCTATTCAAGCAGCGCATTTATGTCGTCTCGTTTTACGTGTAACTTTCTTCGTGTCTAGCTGACGCCTGAATCGTGGACATTAACTCCTGCCAGTTTCGTGAAATTGTAGTTTAGACGTAATTCTTGACACGTCAGATTACTAACAGACTGTGACAGCGACGTCTGAACGCCGTGATCGGCGAGACATCGACACCAAAAGGGCATTGTTTTGTGATTCCGTGTAAATAGCCTCAAATATCTGTCCTCCATTAAAGTACAATGAAAATGTTAAAAGAGTTAACTTACGCTGAAAAAAACCACTCGGTGGTTTACCGTGAACTTTTGTTAAAGGTGGGTGTCTTTTGAAAACAATGTGAAAACATGACATTTAGGGTCGGGTTTCACAGGGTGACGTCAAGTCTTGTATAACGAGGGAGGTCTGGGACAAATTGATGCCGATCGATCCCATCCAACCGTTTGTTTATAAAGCAAACTAACAGCAGCATTGGTGGTGATGATGATGATGATGATGATGATGATGATGATGATGATGGTGAGTGAGTTACGTTTATCGGTATAACGTATAACAGTATTTCAGGTATATCACGACGTGTTGGCCTGATGTGAGAGGAAAACCTGAAGTGATGCAGGTCTTTGAAGTTGTGGTGTCTGTGATGATGATGATGATGATGATGATGTCGACGACGACGATGATGATAGTCTGACGCTGCTGAATTTATTTACACATCATTGTTCCAACCTTCTGTGACGCTGTCGGATATTCGAAGATATTTCTTTCTGTCGTCCCTTCTTCTTCTTGTCGTTTCTCGCGCCAGCCGTAATATCAATCACGGGTTTGTCTGTTTCAGACTCGATTATCCAACGGCCACCGTCATACGTCTAGAATAATGGTTGTTTTTCTACTTTCCTCGTAAATTTAAAGAAACTCGTAGAATTGAACAAGTGCGATATTCCACACTACTGTTATAAAGTTAAAAATATATCTCCAAAACATTAGAAAATGATAACAAATAAAGCCGTATTAGCTGCAATGAGGAGTTGCATTAGATATAGTTTGTGACAGAGAACTTTTAGTTCGAAAGGAATCAATAGAGAAAAAGACATTTCACATTCATCACAAGTGTATTTTGGACATTTCATAATTATCATTGGATTGGTTCCTGGTTATCGTCCGTTAGTTAATGAAACAAATAGAGAGTTTCAAGGTATATTTCATTTGGAGCTTCCGGATGCGAGTCACAAAATCAATAGAGAGTTGAGCAATCTGGCACGTAGGCTTCTGTATTTTTCCGATTACGACACACATGAGTTCATGGTCAGATCCAACTTTTAACGAACCAAAATGAGGTATTGTGACATGTGACAAAGACAGGCCAGGCCCGAACACTATAAAATGATACCTTCAACATTAGGAGAGGAGAGCGAGGTTTGCTATCGATCGAGTCGAATCCCGATCGTTCTAAGTTTTCCCCATTTAGTGACGAGTCTGGCCGGTCTGATCCTGTCCTGTATTGATAGATGGGCTGAGAGTAAGTAAAACTATGGGAGTATAAAACTAGTGTTGCGTTTCTTTATAAAGTGAGTATGAATGCTGATAGAGACAACTTGGAGTAAGCATCGTTAGGCCAATCACTCCTTGACGAAGCCGGGCTACTGCGGACAAGGCGAGGGACAAAGTCATGGCGTAATTGACCATGATGACCAGGAACGGCAATACATTTAGTAACTGTGTTAGGGTCGCACTGGACGCCCGAAAGAAGTTACGACACAACGAAAACCTCTGTAACAACGATAATGTCGTTACTGTGTGGACATAAACAATGGCGGGATACACGCTGATCCTTCTTGTTTTGTTTGTTTGTTTGTTGTTTAACGCCGCACTCAAAGCAATATTCCACTTATATAACGGCGGTCTGTAAATAATCGAGTATTGACCAGACAATCTAGTGATTGATATCATGAGCTTCGATCAACACAATTTGGATACGTTGACCAACCAAGTCAGCGAGCCTGACCACCCGATACCGTAAGAGGGTGTGTTGTGATAAAACATTGATCAGACGAATGACCAAACATTTTCAAAACCCTTATACCACTTTATATGAAGCAAAGTGAGTTTTTCCTAGTCCTGACTGTGGAATTTTCAACTTATTTAAAATATGTTTTACTAAAAACCAGGGGCGGTCGGGTAGCCTAGTGGTGAAAGCGTTCGCTCGTCACGCCGAAGACCCGGGTTCGATTCCCGACAGGAGTACAATGTGTGAAGCCCATTTCTGGTGTCCCCCGCCGTGATATTGCTGGAATAGTGCTAAAAGCGGCGTAAAACCATACTCACTCACTCACTCACTCACTCACTGAAAGCCAAGGCATGTCAAGATTAAGTCCAGTTTCCTTGATTCCTTGACATGAGAACACTAGAGGAGGAAAGTTACTTTTGAAATAAAGAAATGTTATGATTTTTCCGTTAGTCTATTAGTGCTCTCTGAAATCTTTTGTACGATTCTTTTGTTTTCCTCCATTGTGATATTGTAACGTTTTGCAGATGGAATATAACGCTAATATTTTCCAGTCTTAAAAGACAAAATAAAAACAGACATCAAGTTTATACATATTGTTGCTCTAAGCATTTTACAAAAAATGTTGATTTCAGTTTGATTCAGATTCAGTGTCCACACAATATATTTCCCCTACATTTCACACAAACGGCGAACCCAGTATTTCTGCTGAAGAGAGGGCACGTAAAATATCTACAATCTACTTGAAAACTGAAAAAAACCGTCGACTGAGAGGGCGTATATAAGAGTTTAATTTTTGTGAACAACAGCTCACATCCGGGGGGTGGAATGCTATCTGAAGGCTGACAAGCCCGCGGCTCTCGTTCTTCTCCTCTGTCTGTGGGAAAGTCAGCTCAGTTTTTTTCGGTAAAATTCACTCTGACCTCTGAGCCGAACATTTCTCATTGTTGATATGAGCGGCCCTGGCCACCTACAGCGGAGCATCACGGGAGAAATTTGATAATGACGTAAGGGGCAATGTGGAAAAAATCTATCTCAAATAGGCGGAAAAAAGTCTGAAACTCCGCAAAAACAAATACATACAATAATCAAGATAACAATCGATGGCCCAGCCAGAAGCAAGGATTTCTAAAAATTTCTTGAAATTAGATCTTGTCGCCAATAGAACACGCCGAGCTGCTTACAACAGGTGGGTGGACGCAGTCACGTCTGGTGGATAGACTTGCTCCGGGCTTCTAGAAAATGGAGATCCGTTGGAGCCCTGGCTGACGCGGATATGCCCTTTTTTCGGGATAGCGGGGTGCACTGTCGGGTGGCGCGTTACTATACAAGTGCCAGATGAATTGAAATCGCGAAGCAATTTTCATTTGGTGGTTGTGTTTTAGGCATACACATACGCATTAATTTCACTTTGTTACCTATAAATCTTCCAAACCTAAGCACGCACGCACTCACTCACTCACGCACGCATTCACGCACGCACGCAAGCAAGCAAGCAAACACGCACGCACGCACTCATTCATTCATCAACTCACTCAGTTCATAATTCGGGAATTCATTTAAGTGGCTTTATACTGGCATTATTTTACACATTTCTCTATGCTCGTGAAAATATGCAAAACTTTATATTAAGTTTATCCGATCCTACTTTCCGAAAACACTTCAGTTTAAATTTATTCTTTTTATAAACTGTTTATTGGGTGTGGAAAGGCGATCAAATTTCTTTGGGCAGAGAGCATTTTGGTCCGTTAAGTCTAGATTTGCGAATAACTTGATGACAGCTCAGGTAAAGTGGAACCGTCCGGTACAAGATTACTCCACTTATATAGCGACGTGCGTGCAAGGCTTATGCCGGTTTTAAAGTGCTAGCTCACTGATATACCATGCCCAAGTTTACAATGGATACCCCACTCACACACAATATTCCAACTCCGAGCCGAACAGACCTCGTTTCATTTCCTTAATGTCCAGCGCCAGGCAGGGTAACAACAAGTACCATATGTTAGAGCGACGCGGACAGGTGATAGAACCACCGACCTTGCACGTGCAAAAGTGCAAAAGCGCCGGGCGAGTTCAATTCTGGATCGGGGGACAAAAAACTCAACTCTCAAACAGTGCAGACACCTCGAATAGCGTGTTCGTTTTTTGTTTACAAAAGTCGGATCACAAACTGGATAAAACACATTCCCTCGGGTTAATATGAGATTTAAAACTCTCATACTATTCATATAATGTATCAAGGCATATTTTATTTAATTTATATGTTTTTACTTGGCCCAAAGTTGTGTATGTATCCAAGAACGAGAACTTTATCATGTCACGATTATTGATTCTTGCCACGCCAAACGCCCCACGTCAACATTGATGTGTGCAGATAATTTTCAGAATCCCCCTCCAAGTATGTCTGGAATAATGAAACGTGGCGTAAAACAATACCACCTCATTATATAGTAATTGAAAGCATTGAATATTATGAAAAAAACAAAGCTTGTTATATTTTCATACACAGATATCAAGTTTAATATTTAAGAAACATTTATTCCGAGGATAGTCTTCAGGTCGTTAGGGGCGGTCGGGTAGCCTAGTGGTTAAAGCGTTCACTCGTCACGCCGAAGACCCGGGTTCGATTCCCGACATGGGTACAATGTGTGAAGCCCATTTCTGGTGTCCCCCGCCGTGATATTGCTGGAATATTGCTAAAAGCGGCGTAAAACCATACTCACTCACTCACTCACTTCAGGTCGTTCACCGTAAAGGATACCTTCTTTTCCTCAACTCGTAAATAATGGGTCCAGATGTGTCAAACATCTCATCACGACGCGACTCGCAAATTACCGAAACGAGTTGAGCAAAATTCCAAAGCTATTATATCTTCAACGCAGCAGCAAGATGTTTCGATAAGATGTCATCTTTGAAACATTTCCTCAAAGGTGTCATCCCCCAACAACAAAGTCACATGATAAACACAGCACACATGATAATGTATTACGTTGTCTCCGCCCGGCGATAATTACACCACAACGGTAGTCTATAAATATGCACATAATACTGCCATAACCGCTATTGTCGGCCCGAACCGCTAATAACCAGCATCAAATGATATTTGAAGGCGTTTAATTATAACGGAGATTATCAGCGGTGCCTGGATGAGGAAAGACGCTCTCCGACGTGTAAAGGTGATCGTTCCGTAAAGGCATTGCTCATTGACACGTGGCATTGTCGCGGTGGTGGATAGCGTAATAGGCAGCCTCTTGTCTATTTCTGGGCGAGTGTAATTGACAACAGCAGCGTGAATGACATCCGTGTAACACACACCTCGTGAGACATTCAAGGATGCGTAACATTGACATTGACATGAATAAAATTAAGACGGTTTATTGTTGTGGGATGTCTATCATGGCTTCAGACGCTACAGATCAAAACACTAAAAGATAGGCCTACCCTGCGACACTAACGCACACAACTATAGATTTCACAAGTCTCTAAGGCAAAACATTATTAGTTTAAATCATAATTTCTATATACAGTAAACTACGTTTATAACGAACACGCTTAAAACGAACTTACCGATATAACGAACTTATTGTTTAGTCCCGACCACTTGTTGTATAAATGCTGTATATATGTTTTTTAACGAACTTCGATTATTACGAACTAAAAAACGCCGTCATATAGTTGGGATATTGCTGAGCGCGGCGTTAAACAACAAACAAACAAATAAACGAACTAAAATTAGTGGTCCCTTCGAGTTCGTTATAACTGTATTTTACTGACTATAAATATTAAGAACAAGTTGTCCCTATTAGAGACTGTCGTCCTTACTTGCCTATCATAAGGATAGAATTACTGTACACCCATGGACTTATCATTCAGTACACACGTGAAGATATTGGGTATTCTTAGAATAGGTCTTCAGCAACCTATGCTTGCCGTAAACGGCAATTATGCTTGTCGTAAGATGCGACTAACGGGATCGGGTGGTCAGGCTCGCTGACTTGGTTGATGCATGTCATCGTATCCCAATTGCGTGGATCGATGCTCATGATGTCAATCACTGGATTGTCTGCCAGTCACGACTGTTAACAAACCGCCGTCATATGGCATGAATATTTTTGAGTGCGGCGTTAAACAACAAACAAACAATGTTATTCAGTACAGCCTTGGAGCAAGGCAAACATTAATACTACACACAGACACCGCTCTACCCCCGTCACGTGGCCTTTAGTCCCGACTAACCGACGGAATACGAGGCTTTTCGCCTTCTCATATTCATAATCCCCCAACCCCTTAAAAAAGAGTTACCAACGTTACCCTTGTATATAACCGCATATGCAACCTTGGCCCCTACCCCCAAACCCGCCTTATCCCTCACCCCCTCCCAGACGCCAGACGTCAGCGCCATGCCGACCTTCAGTACTCCATCTAGATCTTTAGCCACTATAAGATCTATATTATAACAATCGCTTTTCACATTAACTAAACCGATTGAAATTTTCTGGTATTCTGGTTTTTACGATGTTTAAAACATTCTTGACGGCGGTTTAGGGGTATCTATAAATGTTAAACATGAGTTTATACGGAATATATGTCCCCCGCCCCATGAAAAAATAGTAACATAATAATTTGAACACTGAACATGCTAAATATTCTAAAAAAATAATATTTGCCCCGTTTATGTTTCTAGCTTTGTCAGCACCATACCAGTGCTTGTTGGTTTCACCGAAGTGGTAAACATCTGAGACCTGCATCACTTCGGGCTTTCCTCCCACATCAAGCTGGCTGGTCATGATATAACTGGAATACTGTTAAAGCAGCGTCACTGTCAACTCTCTCACTCACTCAAAGTTAGAATAGGTCTTCAGCAACCCATGCTAGACGTAAGAGGCGACTAACGTATCCGAATTGCGAAGAACAATGCTCATGATATGAATCACTCTATTGTTTGGTCCATACTCGATTATTTACAGACCGCTGTCATATAGCTGGAATATTGCTGAGTGCGGCGTTAAACAAACAAACAAGCAAACAATAATATGTCTTGGGCCTGATGTACATGTCCCTGCAACAACAACCGATCCTGCGTTGTGAATTTCAAATGAAGAGAAAAGTGGCTCTAACCGTGTAAGATTGTAAGAGAAAACCCACAGAATAAACTCTCTCTTGAATGCTTTACTAACTTATGAGGTAAGACAGAACCAGTTTCTTCAGTGCTATTGACACACATCGCAGTTATCTCCCTTGTTTAAATTTTCATGTCACTGACTATCAAATAACCCCATTCGTATTTACAATTGCCGCTTAATACTTTCATCTCATTTTCCCAAGTGTTTAGAAAACACTTTTGTTTATTTGTGTATTTAAACAAAGATGTTTCCGCGGATAACGATATTGTTTTGCCAGGGCCGCGGGCACTGTGGGCGAGTCTTGTATAGGCTTGAGTTTTCCTGTGTGAAAAAGGCCGACCACAAACCGATATTGCCTAAGGCGATTTAAGACCGGAGCTCCTAGCCCTAAGTCCGTGTCAAAGACAACAGGTACAACGCATGATTGAATTATCGAATTCCTAAAGCGCCAAGTAATGTATTACGACCGGGAGTTTGGGTGGATATCTAATTGAGCAATAACTGGAAATGCTCGTTTCCTGACAAATCTATCTCACGACTTTTTTTCGGCGTGGCTGCTCCGATTGAACGCATCACTAAATTGCGATGTACCTATTGATAGCAAGTGTGGATGAAGCATAAATATGTGACTAACGTCTTTGTGGGGTGCAGATTATTCTGATAAGCAATACGTTTCTCATATACAGTGAATAAACCAACCGTCAGAGATCACATGAAGTTGTATCAATCATAAATTTCTATACTGAATTTATATAAAAATTATAATTAAACCTCCGGCGTTATATGAACACTGTTTCGGGTGTCGGGGAGGGCGAGGTGTGCCCATTGAATTAATCATGCGGTGTTGTGGTACAATCATACTCTGGTATTTTAGCAGGCGTGGGAGCTGATTGTGGTTTGGTGGTGACTGGTTAACCGCCGGAATGTCTCATGTATTCGTAATATCGGGGTCACTTCACGTTATTAACACATGCTGTGACTCATTGGTATACATTTTAAAGGTCGGGTTTGATATGTACACACTTTACTAAAACCCAATTTTGGTTTACGGCGCATTAAACAGTATTTCAGTTGTATCACAGTGTGTCAGCGTCATGGGGGAAAAGACCAAAGTCATGAGGTGTTGGACGTATACCACTTTGGTGAAACCCATGAGCACGGGTATGGTGCTGACAGACCTAGAAACATTATCGGGGCGAACCGGGATTCGAACCTATGATAGTAGGTTTCTATGACTCCCAAGGGACGCAACTCTGATCACGACTGGAGCACCCAGCTGTCCCGGGCTTCAACCCTTAGACGTAAACATAACACAGTAGTTATCACATTACTGGGGTTTTCGTTATTGTTTTACGCCGCAACTATGTATGAGATCGGCTTGTAAATTATCGTGTCTGGAACCGACAATCCGGTGATTGATATTGTGAGCAACGACCCACGCCATCGGAGTAAGACGATATGTAATCAACCGAGTGACCGGACTTGACCACCCGATTCATTAAGTCATATTACCCGTGAAGAACCAGGGTAGAATAAATCTTCAGCAACCCATGCTTGCCGTGAAAGGCGACTATGCTTGTCGTAAGAGGCGACTAACGGGATCGGGTGTCAGGCTCGCTGACTTGGTTGATGCGTGCCATCGCATCTCATTTATGTAGATCAATGTTATGATATCAATCACTGGATTGTCTGGTCCAGACTCGATTATTTACAGACCGCCGTCATACAGCTGGTATTTTGCTGAGTGCGGCGTGAAACAACAACAAACAACAACAACAACAACAACATTAAGTCAGGTTATGTTTTAACGTGGAGTCCACACTGGTTTCATCAAGGATGTTTATACCAAGCTACATGTATTTGTTTTGTGACGTAATTAAGTAGAGTAGTAGAGTTAAATGAGTAGAACTTATTACAGCTTTTAACAACATTCCAGTAACATGCCGAAGCTTACCCGGATAGTAATCACATGATCAAAACTCAAAATGGATATTTGTTGAAAAGTGCACTTTGCAATTTTTGTCATGAAAGAATGTAACATTTATTCAGCTATCTTCCTGAATTAATCATCACGTGATTCTACTTCCACTGGCGAGGACTATAGTACCCCATACCACCAGCCGTTCGCAGTGTCTTTAACATGCTTGCACGAGTAGAGCACCTTTAGAAACATAACGTCATTTACCAAACGCCGACTCTAAAGACCGCTTCAAAGAAAGTGAAAGGGCTTCACGCCGCACTAACAAGCTATTGCACGCAACGCAGAGGCATGCAGGACATTTGTAATATTTCAGAGCAGACATTCTTATTTCACATGGTGGAATATGTTTGAACTTGATAGTGGATACTACTTCACGGTTAAATTCTACCGTATTTTTTACAATAACTTTCAAAGTTTGTCGCGAAATTCCGAATACACGATGTTAATCTTGAAGCATTTAAACACTTCGATTTTCGATATACCGTTGCTTGGTATTCATGTTTTTATACGTGTAGTGGTAGTAGTAGTAGTAGTAGTAGTAGTAGTAGTAGTAGTAGTAGAAGTAGGGGGCGGGTGGGTGGTTATGAGTAACAGACATATCAGCGGTATAATGTAAGCAGCATTGTAGTAGTTTGTAGTTTAACACCGCACTCATCAATATTCCCACTATATGACGACGGCCTGGAACTAATTGTGTCCGGACCAGGCAACCTTGTGGTTGATATAATGAACAACGACCATACCTTTGGGGTACGATGACACACAATCAACCACCCGATACAGTACATCGTACATCGCCTCTTACCACCTGCATAAAAGAAATACGCCCATTCAGTCTCACCCCCTCCACTTCTCAACTCTAGCAGCCTATTCTCACCATCACCACCCTGGCCACTTCTCGACTCTAGCAGCCGGACCTCACCACCACCACCCTGACCACTTCTCAACTCTAGCAGCCTATTCTCACCATCACCACCCTGGCCACTTCTCAACTCTAGCAGCCGGACCTCACCACTACCACCCTGACCACTTCTCAACTCTAGCAGCCTATTCTCACCATCACCACCCTGGCCACTTCTCGACTCTAGCAGCCGGACCTCACCACCACCACCCTGGCCACTTCTCAACTCTAGCAGCCTATTCTCACCATCACCACCCTGGCCACTTCTCGACTCTAGCAGCCGGACCTCACCACCACCACCCTGACCACTTCTCAACTCTAGCAGCCTATTCTCACCATCACCACCCTGGCCACTTCTCAACTCTAGCAGCCGGACCTCACCACTACCACCCTGACCACTTCTCAACTCTAGCAGCCTATTCTCACCATCACCACCCTGGCCACTTCTCGACTCTAGCAGCCGGAC
>NW_025964372.1:32193152-32295652 GCF_023055435.1 Haliotis rufescens
CAAGTTCCATGTTGACTGTGGGAAGATAGGACTATGTCCATGAGTCATGTGATAGGAATCATTAAGTCTTTTTTTAATAATAGCAGGGAAAACACGTCTTCTTTTAAGTACAAAACGAAGTGTTTAATAGTCACCCAAACTCGTTGATTACGTGCTGCTAGAACTGAAAATGAAACGAGAGCCAGTGTAGTGGTTATAGGGGTGTGGCAGTGAGTGAGGGGGTGGAGTAGTGAAGGGGGTAAAGTAGTGAGGGGTGGGGCAATGGGGGGTAGGGCGGTGAGTGGTGTTTGTTTCCCTTTTCAAGTTTTGAACTTCAAGAGGTGATAACAATATGTGTGTGATCTTTCGGGATTTTCAGAGAGCATTTGATATACATTTGATCTATAGTTTTAAATATGAGAAAGATTCTTGATTTAAGACTATTGTTAGAATATCTGGAATATCTAAGGAACTAAAGTTCAGATATTTAGGGAAATGTTCATGATGGTTCATAGGCCTGCACAAAGTTAATTCGTCTCTGCCTGTTTTGTATGTTAGCCATAACAATATACCTCGCTTCATTATATGTGTAAGCAGATACTTGACACTTTCACAAAATATATTTGCCCGTATGGAGTCATTTGAATTCTCACCCGTGAAGATCCGGGGTAGAATAGGTCGTCAGGCACCCATGCTTGCCGTAAAAGGTGACTATGCTTGTCGTGAGAGGCGACTAATGGGATCGAGTGGTCATGCTCGCTGTTTCGTTTGTTGCTTGTCATCATATCCCGATTGCGTACATCGATGCTCATGATGTCAATCACTGGATTGTCTGGTCCAGACTCGAGTAGTGACAGACCGCCGTCATACAGTTGGAATATTGTTGAGTGCGGCGTTAAACAACAAACAAACAAACAAACAAACACACAAACATTTGAATTCTATTTAAACTTTTTCGGTTTTAGTGGGCCGAAAAGGCTAACATTATACCACTTCCTTTATGTGTAAAATATAAAACAGATCAATTTATCAGCGTGTTTCGATGTATAAGTTTGTATCATTGTAATACACTTCGCATTCTCTTTGTTTCAGAGCAAGGAAAAACTTACAAAGACAGCGTCCCAGTTTCATAGAACACAATTATCGATCGCTTATCACTGTTTGTCCCGATAATAATGTTGGTAATGAATTGCGTTGGTTTACCCCGAACACCGCGTTCTCACACATCTTCAATAGCAAACAATAAACGTTCTTTGTCGCACGATTTGTTTGTCCAATCAACGGGGCGTCTGATCGTTGTCGGTAAATTACGTCACATTACGAACACTGCCGGGAGATAAATTGGACAAGTTTTGTTAAAAGCTGGATCGTACATGGGAACGTCCCATAGCAGTTTAGGTGGGTGTGAAAGAGGTTGTTTAAAACCCACATTTACAATCTTCAGATCTTTAAAGACTGCTGAGAGATTATTTAATATTACACTGATTTTCTAAATTGTGCTGATACTAATTGACCGAAGAAGCAAGATGTTTTTCATCTTAACGCCGTCTTTGGTGATGCAGAGACTGGGACCGTGGGAAGTGGCTGTCTTTGTCCAGTTATTTACACACCCAGTAACGCTGACCAGCAGGACTGGACGCAATATACCCTTGATCTTGCAGATAGACATCTTGGGGATGTAAGCTAGCGTCATGCGATACAACCACAGCCTTTAACCACTGGTGTATCAATGCTTTGATTGACCGCAAAACACCTTTCAATATTTTGGCGTTCATCGTATCGTGAGATAACGTTCCAGGCTTAACATCAGCCCCGGCGCGTTGTCCTGTTAAGAGGTATTGTAGTAGATATTGATGCATAGCTGAGACATGAAGGTTATGAATAAGGTTAAAAAATTCTATACTACTCAAAAGAAGTTAAAGACCACTCCGTTTTTGTATATGAATATAATCTGTCATGACTAAGGGTATTGAAACACACCGCCATCTCGTTGTGAGCGTTCCTTAACTTGTTTTGAGTAGTATATAAATGAACCACCGAGTGTGAGGGAATCGTCAAGTCACTTAATCACAGAGTTGGAAGGGGATGAGAATGTACTTGTGATTGCTTTATTACATACATAGAGGATTCATCACGAGTGTTTTTTAATATGGGAAATATCAACCGAGTCTTAGGTAATCGGTATTTGCCGAGCCTTTGGCGGGACGAGGTTGATATTTCCCATATTAAAAAACACGAGTGATGAGTTCTATTTATCATTTTCACATTTTTGCTTCCCAATTAAGGAATAATTACATTAAACATTAACATAAAAAACATCGAAAAAAGTCCCACTTTCGGTTATCTAATTTGCATATCTAATTTGCATACTTATGTCATTGGGGTATGACATACATGTTTTTATGTCATAAGCTTATGTCATCGATCAATGCTTTAGTTAAATGATAAATGTATATACTGCTGTAAGAAAGGTATTGATAAACTCCGTCAAGGCAAGGCAAGGCAAGAATTATTCGTTTTAATCCATTATCCCCATTTTGACCTATAGTGCAACGTTATGTCCTGCATAAGAGGATGTTGTTGTTGTTGTTGTTGTTGTTGTTGGACGCAGCACTCAGCAATATTCCAGCTATAAAAGGATGTGCGTACGTTCGCATCACCTGGTCGCGTCATACCAAAAGACGTCCAACGCTTATACTGTTGTTACTCTGCCTTAACTTACAAGTAGTCCCGAGATAGAGTCGTGTGGAAGGCTAAATAAAAAATAATTGTATAAAAGTACCCTCGAGTATTTAGGAACTATCAAGTCTCTTTATTTCAGGGCTGAAAGGGTGAGGGCAGCATGAGATAAAATGGCGTGAGAGTGGAATGGGTGTGTGTGTTTTATTACAAATATGCTCTGGGTCTGTACGGAAGACTGTTAACCCGCTTATAAGGGTTTGCAGCATCATAGACCATAAAATAAAGGGTAGCGTATTCGACGTAATAAGCGCCCCGCTCTAATAAGCGCCCATGGCGATATTTGCTAATATATTGGCTAGTGAACAATCCCAATTAGCACCCCTTCCAATTGATCAATGTACACAAGACTTATTTATTCGTGTATAATACACACTCAGGTGTTATATGCACCCTTAATTATGGGGAATTTAATTCTTGAAAAATATATCTGTCGTACATAAACATTTCAGGCGGTCAGCATAAACCACGAAATGTATCTTTCAACTCTGTTTTTTTTCCACCAAAATAATATTCTAATAAGAGCCCCCTATTCCTAATATTGAGAGCGCCCTTGGTGCTTATTACGTCGAATACGGTATATTGTATATATGGTCTCTGCCTTTTGACAAAACAATATATATAGCCCCAAGTTCAAATTAAGAAATGTAAGTAAACTATTATTTTATGGTCTCTGGATACAAGGGCTGGTCGGCTCGGAGTCAGTCCACTGTGTGTGAGTGTGGTATGGTGTCCCAGAGGTAAGCCTAACGCTGGCATAAAGGCCGAACTAGTACACGCAGCCACAGACACACACTTGTATGTGGAAGACCCGAGGTTCGATCCCCGGCCGCGTCGTACCTAAAGACGTTAAAAGATGGTACTTGTTGTTACCCTGTCTGGCGCTCGGCATTAGTGGCTAAAACAAGGACTGGTCAGCTCGGAGTCAGTATTCTGTGTCTGAGTGGGATATTCATGTTAAACTGTGACATGGTATATATAAACTATAACTCGTCATCATTCCGGACTAGTACAAGCAGCCACACACACACACGCACACACGTGCATGCACGTCACTATATAAGTGCAATAATCTACGACGCGACGTTAAACCCCATCTCACCTCACCACCTTAAGATCCGGGGTAGAAAAGGTCTTCAGAAACCCAAGCTTTAAGCTTGCTGTAAAAGGCGACTATGCTTGTCGTAAGAGGCGACTAACAGGATCGGGTGGTCAGGCCCGCTGACTTGGTTGATGCATGTCATCGATGCTCATGTTGTCAATCACTGGACTGTCTGGTCCAGACTCGATTATTTACTGACCGCCGTCATATAGCTGGAATATTGCTGAGTGCAACCAACCAACCAACCAACCTAACCACATCTTGCTCCCGCGAAACTTTCCCAGATCTATTCTGTACCTTGAAAATGGAGGACGTCTTAGGCCTTTTATCAGATTCCATCCTGATCTATTGGAAAAGCAGTGTAATTATTGCAGTGGTATAGCAATAGGTCACGCTTACCCATTTCGCGAACACCATGTGCCATCACTGATTTTCAGTCATCCATACATATAATTTCATCACTATTTTGCCTTTTATGCCCAATGGAATCTGTTCAGACTGATAATCGAGACTGGTTATTCTCTGGCGTTGACGTTTGAATTTTCAAGTGTTGCAACGGCCCAAGTGACACCAGCAATCTCCCGTAACATGCCAACATTTAAAAACGTCCCAACGTACATAAATCTATTTGCAGGGCATGGCCTAAACACAGGTATTATTTATTTGGAATGTTTCAAGCTGTAGAAAACTATATACGTTACGCTAGAGATCTGATCTCGCGCGAGTTAAGGAAATTTACGAGACGTAACGTGAACTGCAATGGCGGATGTCATCTGATAGCTAGGTATCTCTGTCTGCGTGTCATCTACCCATCACGGCTTTCACAATCCCAAATTATCACCTTGTTGCTGCTTCCATCTTTAATTTATCATCTTTTCGCATCTTTAAACATTCGCCACCATCAACACCTTATCTTTAACCTCTGCCTGACCTTGGTCACGTGACGTAAGACCGTCTTGGGGCGCTAAACGTTATCTGTGGGTTATCTCCCTTTAAAGAATAACGATAGCCTCCGATGCGCATGACTTGCGCAGTAGCTCTATATGTCACGGCACATTTATCTTGAGCATGGGAAATCACCTTTTGTGAAACGTTTGCGCAAATGATTTGATGGACTACCGTAATTATGTGATCGCAGATATAATTTACATTGCTCTAGAGTTACGCCCCTTTGATAACTCTTGCGATACAATTCTGCCGTTTCAGTTTGGACTGGAGTCCTGTCTCTATATATCTGTAGTTGAATGCGACCAGGCGGTAGCGCCCCACTATAGCAGCACCAGTTAATCATCAGTTGAGGTTCTCAAGATTACATGGAATACGAGCTGATAGGAACAAATTGAAGTCATTAATTTCCTAGCATTACCATGCCCTGTCACAGGTTGGGTATGTGCAGAGTGAGCATATTACATAAACAGAGTCGTCAATCTGAACCCGACATCACACACAGGCTAACTCTTAAGGGGCCGGGGAGACAGAACTCTTTTCAGTCGCTGCTATAAGACATCACCTTCTCTGAAAGAAAGCCAAGATTTTCTTATTTATATATTTTAGTGGTGGGGGTTTGGGTGTATTGTTGTGTTGTTGCGTGTTGTGTGTCTTGTGTGCCTGTACGTTTAGATACTGTGTGCCTGTGCGTTTAGATACTGTGTGCCTGTGCGTTTAGATACTGTGTGCCTGTATGTTTAGATACTGTTTGCCTGTATGTTTAGATACTGTTTGCCTGTACGTTTAGATACTGTGTGCCTGTACGTTTAGATACTGTGTGCCTGTATGTTTAGATACTGTTTGCCTGTACGTTTAGATACTGTGTGCCTGTATGTTTAGATACTGTGTGCCTGTATGTTTAGATACTGTGTGCCTGTATGTTTAGATACTGTTTGCCTGTATGTTTAGATACTGTTTGCCTGTATGTTTAGATACTGTGTGCCTGTACGTTTAGATACTGTGTGCCTGTACGTTTAGATACTGTGTGCCTGTACGTTTATATACTGTGTGCCTGTACGTTTAGATACTGTGTGCCTGTACGTTTAGATACTGTGTGCCTGTACGTTTAGATACTGTGTGCCTGTATGTTTAGATACTGTGTGCCTTTACGTTTAGATACTGTGTGCCTGTACGTTTAGATACTGTGTGCCTGTACGTTTAGATACTGTGTGCCTGTACGTTTAGATACTGTGTGCCTGTATGTTTAGATACTGTGTGCCTGTATGTTTAGATACTGTGTGCCTGTATGTTTAGATACTGTGTGCCTGTACGTTTAGATACTGTGTGCCTGTATGTTTAGATACTGTGTGCCTGTACGTTTAGATACTGTGTGCCTGTATGTTTAGATACTGTGTGCCTGTACGTTTAGATACTGTGTGCCTGTACGTTTAGATACTGTGTGCCTGTACGTTTAGATACTGTGTGCCTGTACGTTTAGATACTGTGTGCCTGTACGTTTAGATACTGTGTGCCTGTACGTTTAGATACTGTGTGCCTGTACGTTTAGATACTGTGTGCCTGTATGTTTAGATACTGTGTGCCTGTATGTTTAGAAACTGTGTGCCTGTACGTTTAGATACTGTGTGCCTGTACGTTTAGATACTGTGTGCCTGTATGTTTAGATACTGTGTGCCTGTATGTTTAGATACTGTGTGCCTGTATGTTTAGATACTGTGTGCCTGTACGTTTAGATACTGTGTGCCTGTCAGTTTAGATACTGTGTGCCTGTACGTTTAGATACTGTGTGCCTGTACGTTTAGATACTGTGTGCCTGTACGTTTAGATACTGTGTGCCTGTACGTTTAGATACTGTGTGCCTGTATGTTTAGATACTGTGTGCCTGTACGTTTAGATACTGTGTGCCTGTCAGTTTAGATACTGTGTGCCTGTATGTTTAGATACTGTGTGCCTGTATGTTTAGATACTGTGTGCCTGTACGTTTAGATACTGTGTGCCTGTACGTTTAGATACTGTGTGCCTGTATGTTTAGATACTGTGTGCCTGTATGTTTAGATACTGTGTGCCTGTATGTTTAGATACTGTGTGCCTGTACGTTTAGATACTGTGTGCCTGTATGTTTAGATACTGTGTGCCTGTATGTGTAGGTACTGTGTGCCTGTACGTTTAGATACTGTGTGTCTGTAAACTGTGAAAATGTATATACTGTCTGCCTTTTAGTTGTGAGTAGGCATCCTTACAAACTGTGTGCCTTCAACTTGCGGATATGCATCCTGACGAATATGTCTGACTTAAAGTAGCGGATATGCATTCTTACAAACTATGTGCCTTTAAGTACTGGATATGATCCCCGTCAATATCAACTATTCCCCTGCATATACCCGACAACGTCAACCACTCCCCCATTCAAGGAAAATAATATAAACAACTTCCCTGCATATACCCGACAACCATTTCCCCTAGCCCAGGAAAATCAACAACTTCCCTGCATATACCCGACAACATCAACCACTTCCCCTGGCCCAGGAAAATCAGCAAGTCCCCTGCTAATATCCGACAACCACTTCTCCTAGCCCAGGAAAATCAACAACTTCCCTGCATATACCCGACAACATCAACCACTTCCCCTGGCCCAGGAAAATCAGCAAGTCCCCTGCTAATATCCGACAACCACTTCTCCTAACCCAGGCAAATCAACAAGTCCCCTGCATATACCCGACAACATCAACTACTTCCCTTATCCCGGAACAATCAGCAAGTCCCCTGCTAATACCCGACAACCACTTCCCCTAACCCAGGCAAATCAACAACTTCCCTGCATATACCCGACAACATCTTCCCCTAGCCCAGGAAAATCAACAAGTCCCCTGCATATACCCGACAACCACTTCCCCTAGCCCAGGAAAATCAACAAGTCCCCTGCATATACCCGACAACCACTTCCCCTAGCCCAGGAAAATCAACAAGTCCCCTGCATATACCCGACAACATCAACCACTTCCCTTATCCCGGAACAATCAGCAAGTCCCCTGCATATACCCGACAACCACTTCCCCTAGCCAAGGAAAATCAACAAGTCCCCTGCATATACCCGACAACATCAACCACTTCCCTTATCCCGGAAAAATCAGCAAGTCCCCTGCTAATACCCGACAAAATCAACAACTCCCCTCCAACGATAAAAGTCGGTTCAGTTGACGGCAACATGTGACACCAGGGGCATGTTCTCTGACACAGAGAGTTGACTTTACATCCACTCCCGTCCTGATACTATTGTCAAATATTTCCCAACAAAACAATTCCGCCTTTTAACTTCACGCCGCAGTTTGACCTATCCAATTGGGTGGCTTATCTAATTAGCAAGCCCTATTTACTGTGTTGCGAGACGCCTCGGAAAGCCGCTGTGGGATCCTCGGGGTTCGCATGGGCTGCCAAGTAATCACTGGTCGAACAATGACTTGAAACAGACCATTAAGCCACGACAATGTGTGAGGTATTTTTAAACAATTTAGGAACTGCAAAAGTCGCCACATATTCTAAACTAAATCCGACGAAAGTCATCGACTTAATGCGGTAAGTCTGATGTACAAATACAAGCTGGATGTGACACGGAATACCTCATAGCTGTATTAATTGCCAGTTGTCCAGTCGGTGGTACCTGTGTGGAACTCTCAGAACCAGCAAAACCTTTCTGTTTTAGCACCCTAAATGTTTTCATTATGTACAGGCCGCAGTAACATACACGATTTTATTACGCAAACGTTCCAAAGTGACAATATTCTATAGACTATATAAACAAATACTTAAGCCAGGATAACGAACACAATACAAAGTACCAAACAAAATATCGTGTTATGACCTAGGATTATCTATAATAAGTATTTTAGATTTATATGAGGTTGTATACATGATAACCGATTATTTCTATGTTACCTGGTTCATTATTTGGAGAAAAAAAGCAGACTAGATATATCTGTGATGTTAAGGGTTTCAGAATAATTATTTTTTTAAGGGAAGAGAATTACCAAGAGGATGCTCTACATCTGAATATTTACTACAAGACATCAGATGTTCTTCATCTTCAAGGACTGAGCAGTGATCACCTAGACGCTTGTCAAAGGTGTAGGTGGCCTTGTTCTTCTACCCAGTTCAATGTTTGGTCTGTGATCACACAGCCTTAGCTTGGTGAAGTGGGTGCGGTGATTTATATATCTTGCAGAAGTTTGTTTCTGAATTCCGTATATTTGGTTTATCTTGAACAGAAAAGTGGAACACGTCTGTAAATTTTGATTGTAGGTCCTTAATTTAGGAGGAAGAAATTAAATCACTTTCTTTGATGTAAAATTTATCAAGGAGGCAAGTGAATTTATTGCTTGACTGTTGCTGCGTGTGGCGTTAAACCGTGACCCGTCATTACGACCGGTAAACAAACTGCTTTGAACATTTGAAGACATCGTGTAAGACGTGCTCCCCGGTAACACAAACGTGGTCTCTCGTTATGCTGAACACCCTTTATTTGCTTACCACTTTCCTCCAAAACGATATAACACCACGGACCCGACAGACACCTACTATTGATACTCCTCTTGTCTCGAACGACGTAACAGTCGATATAATGTCAATGGGATTCAGATCTAAACGAAACCGTAGTTTTACTACACAGCGTACAGCATCCGAGCGGAAGGTCGGTGGTTCGATCTCGGCCGCGTCCTACTTAAAGACGTTAGAAGATGGTGCTTGTCGTCACCCTGCCTGGCGCTTGGCAATGTGTCTTTGTCGTAAGAGGCGACTAACGGGATCGGGTGGTCAGGCTCGCTGACTTGGTTGACGCATGTCATCGTATCTCAACTGCGTGGATCGATGCTCATGATGTCAGTCACTAGACAGTCTGTCCAGATTAGATTATTAACAGACTGCCGTCATATAGCTGGAATATTGCTGAGTTCGGCGTTAAACAACAAATAAACAAAACAACAAACATTGGGTATCCATGTTAAATTGCGGCAGGTATCCCAGTCCGGATAAGTACAAGCAGCCACACACACGTGCATGCACGGCGCTACTAAGGGACCGACCAAATTGTCCCCGGAAATTCTTGAAAAAAATAATTATGCTTCAGACTCTTCAAAACAACATTGCCTGCCACAAAGATTACATTGTTGCAAGGTTGTGTTCTTATAAAAAAATCAGGCTCATGGTTTTAAATAAATAAATGTCTGGTTTTGTAGTTGTAGCTGTAAAAATATCAAATCTCGATAAAACATTCCAGACCCCCACCCTCTTGAATATCAAAGGATCGGTCCCTGAGTGCAATAATCTAGAACGCGACGTTAAACAGTGTAACCTATTAAACCCAGACTCTGGCTAATTCTGGGGCACGGGTGGCCAGTCGTCTTAGGCGCCGCCATTCGCTGTGCAGAGTTGCGTCCCTTTGGCACGCCAGAAACCAAAGATTGTGGGGTCGAATCCCGGTTCACCCCGATTATGTTTCTTGGTTTTGCTAGGGTTTCACCGAAGTGGTAAACGTCTGAGACCTGTATCACTTCGGGCTTTCCTCCCATATTAAGCTGACACGCCGCGATATAACTGGAATACTGGTAAAAGCGGCGTTAAACCCAATTCACTCACTCTGGCTAATTCGGATCTCTGTCAATTCCGGACAACATTACGATTCTGAATTTACGATGTGAATCATCCAGTATCAAATCTGTATCAAATAAAACCAAAATTTCTCCTCCGTTTTTCTTAACCGCAATAACACCCCCTGTCGCTCACATTAACCCGTGAGAAACAAATGTGGTATTAATTATTATACAGTCGTTATATAACCCGTTGACATTCAAAACAACATTTTCAACTTTTCATTTCTAATTAAAACGTGTAGTTCTTGAAGTTGATGATAAGAATATACATGTAAACTGAGGCGGAAATGTCGACTAAATTTTTTTATGTCGTAATGAGAATGTTGTACTTGTCGCTGAAATGAAATGTCACGTTTTTATTTTCATCCTGGAACCAGGGGAGTGCTTACATAGTGAACACTGACGCTAGAGGGCGCTCCACGCTGATGCTATCGCCGAGGGTCAGTGGGTGACCTTGTCATGCACCAGCGGCGAGGTCACACCTGACATTTTCTGGTTGCGAGATAAGAACATCGTGTGAAATCTCGTGAAATCACGTGATTGCCACCAAATCGAGGAAAGTCGACCCTTTGCCGTGGTTTCAAACTTGGTAACCTCTGTTTCAGATTGCTCAAAGTACTTCCACTTATACGAGTGGACCATTGGTACTGCTTGTACGGAACGCCGATTTATGAGTTCAAAACATTACTTTTGTCATTTCTCTTGTCTCGTACGTATTAGGTACACGTGTACTGTGCAGAAAAAAAGAAAAAAGAAAGAAGACGAAACATTTTTTTATAGGAACAAAAAATAGAGACAGTAAAGATAGACATATTTAGATTCAGAACAGAACAGAACTTTATTACGCTCAGGCCGAGATCCTCGGCATATGAGGTACAAAATGACAGCAAAATACACATTATAATAGCGGATATGTGGTTAGCCGGAAGATTTTACAATTTGCATAACATATTTACAGAATTTACTAAGGTTTTTTAATACAGATATCTCTTTACAAGTGAAAAGTCTTTCTTTAGTAAAATATGGACATTTAAAAATATAGTGAAATTCATCTCCAATATCATCAATAAAACACAGTTTACATTTTCTTTCACAAATAGGTATCCCATTCCATCTTCCTTTTTCAATTGGTAAGTGAACAAGTTTTTAAAGAAAGAACAATTATTTTTCTTCCGACAATTCATTTAAAAAGGACTTTCAAACTATGGAATCTAATAGAACCGACCTAACTGTCTTTTCAATATAAAGTAAGTTAGGGCGTCCTAACGTTCCACCTAATGATGTAAGGTGTACGAGTTTATTTTCAAATGATGATGCAAAGCTTTTCAATCGTAATAAACATCCAGTTCATCATTGCTGTAAAAGGCCACTGTACGTGTGCTGGCGGTAAGAGGCGACTAACGGGATCGGGTGGTCAGGCTCGCTGACTTGGTCGATGCATGTCATCGTATCCCGATAGCGTGGATCGATGCTCATGATATCAATAACTGGATTGTTTGGTCCAGACTCGATTGTTTACAGACCGCCGTCACATAGCTGGAATATTGCTGAGTGCGGCGTTAAACAACAAAAACAAAATCAATTTCTAATTGAATGTTTAAGTATGAAGTCAGGGGTACAACTTAAACGAACAACATATATATTTTGCTAAGTTTAGAACAGTTTCTGGTCAGTTCTCATTAAATGTACAAAAGAATTTAATAATGTGGTTTTTTTTGTAATAAATAGCATGAATATACTATAACACTTAAATCATGAAATGCTGGAATATTCTACACATACGCAAATGAAGGCGGGAAACGTTTTGTTGAATAAAGTTGTTTTCATACAACTTTCAGCCATATTCCAAATGTCAATCAAAGACTTCAGAATAAGAGACTTAATGAAGATGTTATTATTATATTCATACGTCATAAAGACCGCTTTCAAGGCATATGGAACTTGTCGTTTCATTACGGACGTTTACTGTTGAGTGCGTCTCTGTATACAACAGGACGTTATACCACACCCAGGGATTGATAATCTGAGAACTTGATAATCAGGATGATTGAGGGTGCCCCCCTCCCCATACACACAGACACACGCACGCGAACACGCACAAGCACAAGCACACGCACGCACACGCACGCACACGCGAGCACACGCACGCACACGCACATATACCCTCACTCTAGCCATCTGGCATACTACTTAATTTGTCTTGTCATCCAATTCAAGAGTCATAAGCGTAGGCCCAACTATTATATTCATTTGTCACTCTTTGCGGGAATTTAAGACAAAAAATTAATTCAACATTGGAATATTGTCATCTTCGTACCAGATACACATTTCATGGCATCCAGCGTACTGCACTGCGGCAACCGGAATACCAGGTCTCAGCATTCGGCCTACCAAAAGGGGGTTGGCATCCTCACTTTTGAACTGGGGACAATGTTGTCTGGATCAACGAGGTGACACATTGCACGCATGACTCCTACATAAACTGATGGGTAAAATAAAGCATACACTTGAAAACTGGATATGAATCCAAAATTACAAACGTTTTCGTAACGTTACTAGGCTGAAAACAGTCGTCGAAACACTGCACAATTAAGGTCCAAAACACAACTATGCTATCTGTATCACATACATCACCATCAAATAACCACATTCTGTTAGTTTCAGTGTTTAGCCACCACCAAACATTTGCCCGGCAGTTTACAGTAGATAAGCGCATGCCTTGGGCTCTGTCACTTAAATTGCCACTTCATGCTAGTCAGTTAAACTGACGGCCAAAAGAAACATTACCAATTTAAAAATAATGATTGATTAATTAGTAAAATGTTTTATAGGTGTTCGGGCAACTAGGCAACCTTGCCCATAATAAAGGTTTGCTAAGTACCTAGATATTTAAAAAAAATAAATGCAAACATTGAAAAACACAAGATCAAACTAAATCCATGCAAAACACATCGTCCAAACACAACATTGCTCTATGCAGAAAGTGATACACTTCCACGGCACGTTTTATGTAGAAACCGCGAAAAAGTGAAAAACATGTGCCGCTTGGGCAGCCGAAACTACACGTGTAATAAGGGTATATTAATGATACGAACGGCATGTCAGACATTCACACTGAAAAAAAGCACCACAGATATTGCCACGACTGACACCCGAAGAAAGTGCGCGTGCCCTGAGTATGATACAGATGGGAGCCACCCAACTTTTGGGTGCTCCCGTGTTGCTGTAACTAACCTGATGCAACGTTACAGACAGACCGGTTGGACATCAGGCAGACCAAGAAAAAGCAGCCCAGGGTAACTAAGCCCAATGAAGACCGGTACTTGCGTACTTTGCATCTCCGGAATATATTCCTGTCAGTGACGCCATCAGCGACGAATACCTTAGCGCATATGTCGACAGAGGCAAGGCAACTCATGGGATTAGGACTTACAAACCTTACAGGAACAGTTATTGATAGCGCACCAGCGTCGTCAGAGATTGAGATGGACCCGGAATGTACGTCGTTGGCAGCGACGTGACTGGCAGAGGGTCGTCTTCACTGATGAAAGCCGGTTCTGTCTATTTAGAGCTGATGGAAGTGTAGGGGGTGTTATGGTGTGGTGAGGAATTTGTGGGCAGGAGAGAGCATCACTGGTCATAGTTAACGAGATTCTTCGTCCGATTTTTATGCCATTCCTACAACAGCTGCCACGTGGTGTCCTTTATCACCATAACAACGCCAGACCCCATACAGCCCGAATCGTATAGAACCTCCTTGCAGCAAACAACGTCAACGTGTTGCCGTGGCCTGCACGCTCCTCAGACAGTCCCCCATAGAGCACCTCTGGGCTGTTATGGATCATCGTGTTCGACAGCGACCACATCCTCCCTCCAGCAAACCGACAAGAAGTATTCCAGGCCCTCTAAGAAGAACGGCAATGTTTCCCACGTGACGTCATCAGACGACTGACTTTTTCTGTGCGCCGGAGAGTTTTTGCGTGTCTTGTAGCAGGGGGATGGTCATGCACGCTATTAATGTGACGTGTCATTAAACTTGAGCGATTTTAAATGTGTTTGCCCTTTGTCCATTACGTTGAAAGCTGGTTTTTGCTACCCAACCTCAATTCTTGCAACTGCCATGATTGTCATATTAAATGTTGATTTTATTGAGATTTTCAATACAGATTACTTCATGCATCAGTCTTTTGTGTTTTTTAAACTGGAGTGATTTAAAACTATGGTAAAGTTTCTTTTGGCCGTCACTTTACATATTCAAGAACTTCTGTGCAAATGTCAAACGTACTTCCAGTATGATGTTATATAACTTTAGTCAGAGTGTGTTTGTGTGTGACATACTCCACTATATCGTACAGAAGGGCCCTTACCAAGCTCCGACTGAGTCTTCACAGCCTTGAAATTGAGAGGGGGAGATACCCAAACACTCCAGTTGAAAATAGGTTCTGCCCGCACTGTGACTGCCATTCCGTGGAGGATGAGGAACACTTCCTGTTCTCATGCCCACTGTATACAGACCATAGGAGAAATCTCACCACACTGATAGAAATAGGCGACCCTTTCCAGACCGATAAAACCAACCTCCTAAAACAATTTATGAACCATCCAAAAGAATGGTTAAGTCTTGTTGCCAGGACTGTATTCCACATGTTTAAGCTGAGACCACGAGAAATTCTATTCTAGTCCATCAATACAGTATCAACACTAAGTGTACGCTGCCAGCCACCTCATGATATACATAAATGTTTATATGCTGTAAATGAAATAACATGTAATACATCTATGTATAATGTACATCATGTATATCTACCTTTCATGTCTATAATTATATACATGTCCAAATGTAGATAGTTTGTACCCTACCCTACGAGGGTGTTCTGTACAATAAAAATTCTTGATTCTTGATTCTATCGCCCCACCTACCATATTCCCCCAAGGTGTTGCCCGCCTGGGTGCCCTGGCTGGTCCCGTGGGTCACGCAGTTCACACATTTGTGAAACACATCTACAAATTACAAGAGGCAGATACAACAACAGTCCTGCTGAACAAAGATTCTGTCACCTCTGCAACAAAAATGATGTAGAAGATGAAATTCACTTTCTTTTACGCTGTCCCCTATATCTCTCTGAAAGAAAACTACTGCTGCAGATAATTAACCCTGACAACTTACACGACGAAGCCAAATCTCTGGCAATGATACTAAATCCTGGCCATGCCTCTGCCAAAAGTGTCTCAAAGATTATTTATGACATGTTCTCCAGAGGATCTGCGCTCATTAACTCATAACCTGTCGTTACACAGTGCCTATAAATGCTGTCATTAACCCTCTTTATTTACTTGTATGCTATCATGTTAGTCATACTGTGTTGTATCTGTAGTATAGATTTGTACCCTGCCCCTTGAGGGTGTTCTGTTCAATAAATATCTTGAATCTTGAATCTTGAATCTTGATCAGTCACAGATCTGTGATCACGAGGAGTCATTATTCACGGCTCTCGGAAGCTGTGTGTTTGGAAGTAGCGGACAGAGATATGTCTGTGTCTGTGCGTGTCTGTACACGTGTGTGTGTCTGTAAACGTGTCTGTCTCTATGTGTGTGTGTAATTTGTACACATCTGTGTCTGTATGCATGTGTCTGTGTCTGTGTCTGCCTGTATCACGGACTTGTATATATAGGTCCGTGCCTGTATTTATCTACAATTTTAGTTCTCAGTTCTCATAGTGTTTCCATACCAATATGTTACATGTGTTTTAAACTTACATGGAATGTTTCTCCTTGTATACCTATGCGTTTTGTACTCACCCTGTATATATTTTGTAGTTTTGTATTGCACTGTTTCTTCATGGAATGTTACGCAATAAATATCTTATCGTATCTTATCTACACAACTGTCAGGGTTGGGAACCTATTGTAACCTCTGTCGAATCCGAGGTCATGGAAGACTAGCCAAGCAATGGTGTCAGGCGAATGATTCACGCCAGCATATCATTTCAGAACAAGATCCGAATGTGAAATCTTAAACAGTGTTGAACTGAGTTCGTGTTATTTTTAATTGAACGTCCCCCTCTGGGGCGTGTGTTTATAAACAATGCGTGGTTTGGCCCGGCCGCGAGGAAGACGAGGGTGAAGCTACTATAAATACCCGTCGTTAGGAAAACAGGACCTTTTTGAGAAAATCTACAAAAACTCGGATTTTTCATATTATAATTATTTCCGTGTTTATTTCCATGTTTATATCAACTGTCCTCTAAACAAACACTGGCTGATAAAGTTGCACTCGATTCAGCCCGCGTGAATTTGAGCACGTGGGTTTATCAGCCCGCATCAAGGTCATGCCGGGGTATGGACGTCAGTGGAGTTTTAACGTTCATACCACGTGAGTTCATATATAAATCTCGAAGTTCTTTATCACAAATTTCTGATATGCGTAAAATACAAATTTGAAGGTTATCTTAAATAGCTCAGAAGTCATAAATCGTGATAAAATGAGAAAAACGGCGACTAATAATTTGGAGAATTTGGCAAATCTCGCCTTTAGTGATAACTTATCTGACCCTCAAGAGTCAAGGGTAGCTGTGATTTGGGTTTTAAAATTTGACAAAATCTGTTTGCAATAGTTTGTCTAAGTGGTTAACCGTTTTGAAATGAATGAATTAAAATACATCATCGCGGAGAAGATTAAGATTTAATGTGGTGATGGAAGGGATTCAATGTGGTGATGGAAGGGATTCAATGTGGTGATGGAAGGGATTCTATGTCGTGATGGAAGGGATTCAATGTCGTGATGGAAGGATTCAATGTCGTGATGGAAGGGATTCAATGTGGTGATGGAAGGGATTCAATGTGGTGATGGAAGGGATTCAATGTCGTGATGGAAGGGATTCAATGTGGTGATGGAAGGGATTCGATGGAAGGGATTCAATGTTGTGATGGAGGAGATTCACCGTCCATGCGGAAAATATACACCGAAATGATTGCGGAGATTCACCGTCGAGATGGAGGACATTCGTCGTAATGATTGCGGAGATTCACCGTCGAGATGGAGGAGTTTCGCCATTGAGATGGAGGAGATTCGCCGTCCTTACGGAAGATATTCACCGAAATGATGGCGGAGATTCACCGTCGAGATGGAGGCGATTCTTCGTGATGATGGCGGAGATTCACCGTCGTGGTGGAGGCGATTCTTCGTAATGATGGCGGAGATTCACCGTCGAGATGGAGGCGATTCTTCGTAATGATGGCGGAGATTCACCGTCGAGATGGAGGAGATTCTTCGTGATGATGGCGGAGATTCACCGTCGAGATGGAGGAGATTCTTCGTGATGATGGCGGAGATTCACCGTCGAGATGGAGGAGATTCTTCGTAATGATGGCGGAGATTCACCGTCGAGATGGAGGAGATTCGCCGTCGAGATGGAGGAGATTCACCGTCGAGATGGAGGAGATTCGCCGTCGAGATGGAGGAGATTCACCGTCGAGATGGAGGAGATTCGCTGTCGTGATGGAGGAGATTCACCGTCGAGATGGAGGAGATTCGCCGTCGTGATGGAGAAGATTCACCGTCGAGGTGGAGGAGATTCGCCGTCGAGATGGAGGAGATTCGCCGTCGTGATGGAGGAGATTCTTCATGATGATAGAGGAGTTTCACTGTCGATACGAAGGATGTTCGCCGTCGTAATGAAGAAGATTTAACAAGTTTATGGTGGAGATTCGTCGTCATTATGGAGAAGATAAGCAAACAACCTAATCACAAGTAATCAATACTGAAACTACGATACAGTAAATATACAGTTCCACTGACACTATGACTAAAGAAATAAACGGTTTCACTGACGATATGACAAAATGCAAACATATTTAATCTACGCAATGACAAAATAAATTAACGATTTAACCTACGCAATGACAAAATAAATAAACGATTTAACCGACGCAATGACAAAATAAATAAACGATTTAACCTACGCAATGACAAAATAAATAAACGATTTAACCTACGCAATGACAAAATAAATAAAACGATTTAACCTACAGAATGACAAAATAAATAAACGATTTAACCTACGCAATGACAAAATAAAGAAACGATTTAACCTACAGAATGACAAAAAAAATAAACGATTTAACCGACGCAATGACAAAGTGAATACACGTTTAAATTGCTTAACACCAGTGGGTTGCAAGTGCACAGACAGACAATAGTTTATTAACGTCTCACTTCTGTACATACATAAAACAGCTTTAACTTGACATAGATAGAATGTACAGAACCATTCAATAGAATTATGAGAGACAACTTATCACAGAATTTATACATAAATTATATAAAGATGATATCGTAAAAAGTTATCCATATAAAAGATGTTTTCTACGGTTAAGAATTAAAAAGCAGACTTTGGCAAGTATAAAACACACACTGGAGTCACTGAAAATTAAACAAAGTTTATCGATATCAGGTATATCTAAAACATTATAAGATTTAGCAATACATTCATTAAAAAGAGTTGCCCTGATATCGTCATATAATACGCAGTGAAACAAAACATGGACCTCGTCTTCTACGCTGTCATTACAGTGAAAACATTTTCTATTGTTGACGGGTACACCTTCGTACCGACCGCTTCCACTCGAATAGGAGCCACGCCACATCTAAACTTGGCTAGTGCCGATCTATAGTTTCTGGGCATCTTATTTGAAACATAGTATTCTGTCCCATATACTTGTTTGTAACATCGGTATATTCTGAATTTATTAAGCCCATTTCTCCCCTCTTCCTTTCTTAACATATCACTCCAACGGGTAACATATTCATTCATACACCATTGTTCCACCTGTGTACAAACAGAAAATTTATCAATAAAACCTGTAGCGTTTAATAGATGTCCTAAAACCATATTAGTAAACTTCTTTCTTACCCTACCATTCCAATTTTTACAACCATTTACAGCGTATCTATCAGCCCAGTGAAACACCTGTTTGTTTAACCTACTAGACATATTCTTAGGGGGCACGGGTGGCCCAGTCGTCTAAGGCGCCGCGATTCGCTGTGCAGAGTGCGTCCCTTGGGCACGCCAGAAACCTATGATTGTGGGTTCGAATCCCGGTTCGCCTCGATTATGTTTCTAGGTTTGTCAGCACCATACCCGTGCTCGTGGGTTTCACCGAAGTGGTAAACGTCTGAGACCTGTATCACTTCGGGCTTTCCTCCCACATTAAGCTGACACGCCGCGATATAACTGGAATACTGTTAAAAGCGGCGTTAAACCCAACTCACTCACACTCACTCACATATTCTTAAGGCGACACCATTGTCTTGCTACACTTTTCCACTGTCTGACAACAGGCGGTATCCATAAGCACATGTATACAGATTGGGGAAAGTGCCCCAACGTATTTAACCATGCGTGAAGCAGGCGCCACATTTACAACAATACGTGACATAAACTGTGAAAAAACATTCCCACACATAATCTTAATAAAGGCGCTCCGAGAGAGAATCAGATTAATCGAGTATGGCAAATTATTCTATTTTGTATTTCACATAATTGCGTTCAAAGGAATAAACGGCTTTAAGCTCTGATGTTAACTTTTATTCACGGTTTATGAAAATTGTCATTTGGAAATTATTTCCTTTCAACTTGGTCAAGGAGCACATTTGAAATAGCGTTAATGGCATTTTTCACAGCAGTGATATGCCACGTGCTTTTTATGCAAAGGAAGTCAACTAAGTATTTACAACTAATGTCAATTAATGACAACGTGTAATTAATCAATTACATTAATTGCTTATTTCAAAATTTACCTAAAGGTTATAAATAACAAGCGTTTTTAGAATCCATGTTCCGCGTGTCAGACGTTGCCGATCCAATTTTTAAATAAACCTGCCAACAAACACACCGAAACTGACACGTTTTGAATGAGATTGACAAGTAAGGTACAATAGTGTCAGCGACGACTTGCCACGGTGGCGGACTAATCTGATCGAATGACGCAATTAACTCTAATCAAGTCAAGTGGCCATTGTCTGGCGAGAGGATGGAGACAAAATTAACGGCTTATAACGCTTAGACCAATGATCCGTGAAACAGAGCGATGTAAACATACTTGAGTAGACTCGAGTTCCCAGGCATGACCGTGAGAGGGTTAACAGTGCCTGGGAAGGCATGGGACGCTCGCTGTTGGAGAACAAAGCTGTGTCTTCATTTAGTTGTTTCAGTATACTTATATATTTCCGTACGATTTATTCATTTATTTGTGTGTTTTTTTATATATATTTATTCATTTATTTATTTGTGTTTTTATTATTTATTTATTGTGAATTCATTTTTTTAAATTGTTGCTTTTATTTATTTATATATTTATTTATTTCAATAATAGAGCTTTAATACATAAAACAACAATACAAAAATAAAATAATATGAAATATATTTTCTAACTTTACAATTATAAAGCACGTTTTGGTTGTGAGATAAACATGTACATGTCCTTTATCAAAATACTTTCTCATGACACAACCCGTTCTCCTTCAATCATCAAAGCCCGAATCCCAATTCTATCCGAGTACTTAGATGGATGAATTGAACCGATATGAGCTAATCATCGACACCATGAAAAAGCAACGTTTTTAAATGTCAGTTTTGATTTGTACATCGCTGTGCATACCACGGACTTGATGAACCGTGCGCATGTGAACAGCGCAGCCAAATACATGACCTGTGTATTAAAAAACGCCAACAAAAGCAGGGTTCAAAATGCATACCACGACAGCACAACAACCAGGCTGAATTTGCCAATCGCAACCTTTTTCTAATTCACACCTGAAGCGTTACCTGTGCCAGCCTCTAACCTACCTATATGACTGCTTTGTACACAGGTAAGTATGTATATATACCCGGCTGTGTTCACACCCGGATTTGTCATACCATAGGAATTTCTGCCCTAGTCTCTTCGTGGGGAAGTGGCTCGTCTCTATGAAACCATCCTACAATGTATTTGAAATGTAATATATATTCCTGTATATATATATATATATAGAACAATTAGGACCGAAACATAGTGTCATATAAACTGCCGGGAAAAGAAAATATACACTTAAAATTAAAAATTAAAAATTAAAATTTGACCAAAAATTACAAATGTTATCGAAACGTTCCTAGTCTGAAAACAGTCGCCGAACCACTACAAACTTAAGGTCCAAATCCAAACTATGATACCCGTATGAAAAAATTCACCAATGAATAACAATTTCTTGTTTGTTTTATGTTTAGCCATCATCAAACATGGATGTATACTTTCTTTTCCCGGCAGTGTGTGGTGAAAACCCTTCAAGCCGTATACTTCGGATAGTCAGTAAACTTCACTATTAACAGACAAGCGGAACACATGGACATGAACCCCAAAAGTATCAAGATGATTTGGGTTGGTTGGTTGGTTGGTTTGATGTTTAACGCCGCACTCAGCAATAGTCCAGCTATAGGACGGCGGTCTGTAAATAATCGAGTCTGGACCAGATAAATTCAGTGATTAATATCACGAGCATCGATCGACGCAATTGGGATCGATGACATGCATCAAACCAAGTCAGCGAGCCTGACCACCCGATCCCGTTAGTCGCCTCTTACGGCAAGCATTGGTTGCTGAAGACCTATTCTACCCCGGATCTTCACGGGTCAGATGATTTGGCAGTTGTGTACATGCTGTGCCGTAAGTGAGTGAGTGAGTGAGTTGGGTTTAACGCCGCTTTTAACACTATTCCAGTTTTATCGCGGCGTGTCAGCTTAATGTGGGAGGAAAGCCCGAAGTGATGCAGGTCTTAGACGTTTACCACTTCGGTGAAACCCACGAGCACGGGTATGGTGCTGACAAACCTAGAAACATAATCGGGGCGAACCGGGATTCGAACCCACAATCATAAGTTTCTGGCGTGCCCAAGGGACGCAACTCTGCACAGCGAATTGCAGCGCCTTAGACGACTGGGCCACCCGTGCCCCCTACATGCTGTGCCGTAAGCCATGTGCATGCCAAGAGTAATATACGATAATGATAGGCTATACATGTGTACATAACGAAGCACCTGCTCGTGTATGTCAATGTACTTATCCGTATTAACCATAAACCCATGATTAACCATCAATGTGCAAAAGGACAAGTGAGTGAACGCATGTTGTATTATGCCGCAGCCGCTGTATGTTTGTTTGTTTGTTGTTTAACGCCGCACTCAACAATATTCCAGCTATATGACGGCGGTCTGTAAATAATCGAGTTTGGACCAGACAATCCAGTGATTCACATCATGAGCATCGATCCACGCAATTGGGATACGATGACATGCATCAATCAAGTCAGCGAGCCTGACCACCCGATCCCGTTAGTCGCCTCATATGACAAGCATAGTCGCCTTTTACGACTAGCAAAGTCGCCTCTTTACGGCAAGCATGGCCGCAGCTGCTGTGAGTAATCGAGTGTTGACCATGCGAAATAAGGGGACTCTCTCTCTCTCTAGATTTACTTGTAAGGCTAGTTAGAAATACAAACGGATTTAACTCTACAAAAAAAGGCACAATAAAAGAATCGGGCTATAGGCCGCCAGACACCAAGTTTACTTTACTTTACAAAAGTGCAATTCCTAACAAGTCCTAATTATACAAGGGCCCCCGCATGAAGACCGGGTAACTAAGGTTTTACCGCCTCTGCTCCCCTGTGGAAGTCCGGGATGGAATAGGTCTTCAGCAACTCATGCTTGCCGTAAGATGCGACTAACGGGAACGGGTGGTCAGGCTCGCTGACTTGTCTCATGAATGTCATCGTATTCCAATTCCACATGCTTATGCTTATGGTGTCATTCACTGGATTGTCTGGTCCAGACTCGGTTATTTGCAGACCGCCGTCATATAGCTGGAATATTGCTGAGTCTGGCTTTAAACATCCATCCATCCATCCATCCATCCATCCATCCATCAATCAAACAAATAAAACAAATAAAACAAACAAACAAACAAAAGTTGTACTGTGTAGTTATACTGCGCTTGTGTCAGTGTGCACCAATGCAGCGGCGTTCGGACATCACTGTAACTGGCAGACACTGCATTACGTCTGTCTGTGGACGTATCTGTAGATGTGTCTGTAGATGGTGTCTTTTGACGTGTCTGAAGGAGTGGACGTATCTGCTGACGTGTATGTCGACGTGTCAGTGTCTGGGTCTGTAATTGGTGTCTGATGATAGGTGTCTGTGGCTATAGATGACTCTGTATATGGTACCTGTAATCGTCGTTGGTGTCTCAGATACTGACGCAGTAATAGTAGCTGGTAGTAGTAGTAGACGCAGGAGCAGTAGTAATAGACGTAGACGTAGCTGTAGCCGCAGTAATAGAAGCGCCACTATATACATTTGCATTGTAGTAGTACTTCGTCGAAGCCATGTATAGCAATGTGTATAGTAGTAGTAGTGGTAGTGGTAGTAGTAGTAGTAGTAGTGGAAGTAGTGATAGTAGTAGTAGTAGTAGAAGGGGTAGTAGTAGTAGTAGTGGTAGTAGTAGTAGTAGAAGGGGTAGTAGTAGTAGTAGTGGTAGTGGTAGTAGTAGTAGTGGTTGTAGTAGTAGTAGTAGTAGTACTCGAAGCGACACAGTTGCCATGTATATACACTAAGTAGTGGTGGTGGTGGTAGAAGACGTAGTAGTAATGTTTTTCAGTTACAGTGTTTTCGGATTTGTGTTCCATATTTGTTATTGTAAATCAACATCATGGTGTAGTAGTAGTAGTAGTTGTAATAGTAGTAGTAGCAGCAGCAGCAGCAGCAGCAGTAGTAGTAGCACTAGTACTAATGTTTTTCAGTAACAATTAGGATTTGTTTTCCATATGTTATAAATCAGTCATATGGTGTAGTAGTAGTAGTAGTAGTAGTAGTAGTAGTAACAGTAGTTATAAATCAATGTCATGGTTTAGACCTGGTGTTAGTGTCGCCCGTCGTGCCACCTATCGGTAGTCCCAAGCCAGTCCCCGACCCCCCTTCTACACCGCCACAAGATCCCCCGTCGTTCTTTTACATGCCAAGTTGCTCTCGGCGTCACCAGCCCCCCTTTCACCCGCCAAAAGCGGTGTCGGGTTCTATGCGGTTATTCAGCTATTTGGTCAACGAAGAATAGGCTTTACGCCTTCGTCGATATATATCACCCAAAGCCATAAATTGCCAAGACTGACGCGACCGCTAAACATGCCATTTCAACAATGCACCAGTCTACGTCATTGTTTTCACCAACATATAACGCCGTGTAAGTAAAACAGTTCCGACAAGTCCACACACAAGTTGAAAACGTTCCCCCCCCTCAAGAAAATAGAAAACAAATAACTTGACACGGCCCCTTTAATTCCCAGTGTAAACGGATAGCCCACACTAGCGAGCTGTGACGTAATAGTCGCGATAGGAACAAGTGGTTTACCCGCGCTATAGCGAGACACAGTCACTCTTGGCCGACAGGGAGGCAGAGCTGTATCGACTGTCGTTCACACGCACTAACCCAAACCCCGTTATAAGCGGTGTCGGTCGAGGAATGTTGTCGGTTAAAGGGTATTATATAGATATATAGTGTACATGTTCAGTTGGCGATAGGCTGAAGCCTGATTTCTCCTCCCGAGCTTAAGATTCTCAGGCCACCAACCTCAAAGGCTGTCCGACGGGCGGGGCAGTTACGTCCAGTTGTTCTCCACATTCTATTACTTTGTCCTGCATACACCACAGGCCGAAGCCTGCGACTCAGGTTTTCCCACGGTCAGCCGCTTGTGAATAAACTCCAGTATTACATTATTGGACAAAGGTCGACCAATGAGAATCGTCGTCCCGCCAGCGAGGATTCCCTGTCCTGCATTCTGATTGGCTGGTTGGATCACAGGCATGTCAGTACTGCTGCGCCTGAATAAATTTCTATTCGCACTGTGATGGTATCTAGCTGCAGGAAGGCCACATTTAATTCCTAGCTGACGAGGCGACACGACACGACTGCAGCGTTTTCTCTCCGTCACTGTGACTGTTCGTGATCCAGCTACCTGTAGACCTCAGTGAGACGTACTGTCACGGCGCTTCTTCTCCGTCAGTAGCTGTTGTGTTTGTAAACCTCGGTGAACGTTGCGACAGCCCAACCAGACCGAAATGAGAATGAGCCACATGCCACCCCCCTCGATTTCGTCTTACCAAAAGACATTCCAAGAAGCAGTTCGAAGCGGAGACACGGGAGAACTCCAAAAAATACTGGAAGATCGGGATGGGAAAATTAACATTAACTTTTTTGACAAGGAGGGCCAGACAGCCCTCCACCACAGCGTTCAGGATGGGAACTTAGAGCTTGTCAAGTTACTGGTGAAATTTGGAGCGGACATTAAACTAGCAAATAGGGACGGATGGTCTGCGTTTCACATTGCAGCTTTTGCTGGACATCAGGACATAATTCTTTACCTCCTCCACGCCGGGAGGATGTCGTCTGCTTCAGCTCGACGATAGCAGACGACAATGTGCTTCTTTCATAACCCAAAGAGAAGGACCCCGTCCGTCCGACCGGGTGCGGGTCCCGCCCATCACTAAAGTATATTCACGAGGATGAACCTTTCTGATGCAAATCAGACGTATCACTCTCTACCTCATCACGTCATGCCAGTATCTACGTGTGTCAGACCTCATTCTGTACTCGTTTGCATTCAGCAGCATCACGAATCTAACCTCGCCTGTTCCAACTTTCCCACGAGACATTCTCATGGTGTCCTTCTGCCGGACAATTGCCTAGAACCGTGCGGAACCATGACAGGCTTCGTATGACAGATCCCCCCTCTCCACAAGGAACCTGGACCCGCGAGGTGGGATCAACAAACTTTCAGTTAAAGCACTTGGACCAAGTGAGTGACATTTTTGTTGTTATAGGGCATCGTACGGCGACAAGACTTGTTATCGCCGAAGCCCACATCCGAGACAGTGTGTGTAGGGCATTCAATCACATGGCTGTGTAGCAGACGACATTCTAGATGGAGACCTGCGATGTATATTTTATCATATTCGATACACTGAAACCATGCATTGTACAAATGACTGTGTTTATATTTCACCGTACTTCGTGTATGGAGTACATTCAACCAAGTTGAACCTGTGACATTTTGTCGTCTGCTCTACGACGACCAGACGACGTTAACTCGAAGTAACAGCGACCCTTGAAAACCCCAACAACAGTTCGATAGTGTTCCGTATACAGGTATTAGACAGTGCCTCGGGAACAGATAACTGACAGTTATGCTTTCAAGCATAACACCTTGAAATAATATTTGTGTGCTTTAGTGGATTCAAGAAAGCCTGGAGCTGCCCATGTACCACGTGTTTTCACGGAGAACACACCGGGGACAAAAGTGGGGGAGAACTGATATTTGGAGTTCGCTCCGCTTGCCCGGTAGCATCCCTACAATTCATACTGTGACAAAATTCCTGAAATAGTTTCTCGTATTGATTTATCACCTGCTAAAAGGTGAACGGGTTTTTTTAAGTCATGGACCCTTGTCATCAGATACAATGTTACATTTAAAATTTAAAATGTTACAATATCTCATTCACGATTTATATTATCTCTTGGATCATTTTCAATGACACTTATTTCAATTAATTTCCTATGAATATGTTTGAAATTTGTCTAAATGTTTATGAAATACATAGAAACGCTTAAGGTTCGAGGTTTATCTAATCTGTATGTGTTTGTAGGCCTGCTACAGCGTGTCCGTTGTCCCCTCTTCCCATATGTACACCCCGGCAAAGGAACACTGACTCGTCTGTGATTGCCCACGTTTGTTATACCGGGGACCAAAACTTATCTTTGTGTGATGCACTCAACAGATTCAGTCGATTAAAACCACTCTGGATGGTGACAAAGTGATGATTCCATGCTGTGATTCGCAAGTTTCTCTGTCCTATTCAGCCGGGCCTGGCTGGTCGTCTGCTCAAGTGACGCAGACGATAGTTCAAACTCGTGAAAAACACAAGCCAGCCAGCAGCCTAGCTCGTCTGCTGTACACAGGAACTAGGCCACAAGAGCAACACGAATTCTGACTCTGTGATTTCAAAGCAAAAAAGGCCTCGCTAGCTAACCTGGTCTTTTTATGTACAGCTCCGGACTGTGTTAACTCTCTCTCAATTCCCGCCGATTTTCAGGCGCAGGAAAAGAGACTAGTTAAATATCCCCATAGGTATGTGTGGGTGCTCGAGATCTGATGTTTTAGAATGTTTCTAGGGAAAATTGTTAGTCCCTGATGAAGTATATTTGAAATGGATGTATCTTGAATGGGTGATTTGATCATGGATGTAATTGTGTAATCTTATTGAAATACGGCATTCGTCGTCACATTCCGACTCATTGTTAACGGAGGTATATATTTCCTGAGAGTTGCCTCTTCTTAAGTCGCATATTACTTCCAGTAACCGTTAAGTGAAGCTCCACTGGTCCATGGATATAGCCACACAAGTCATTGACCGAATTAATGAAATTGACATTTCTCTATCGTATTTACATAGTAATAATGTACGGTTATGCTTTAATCAGAGGCAGGTGTGGACTCGCGTTATGCTACGTTAATACTGAGAAAGCTTTCATGTGCATTAATAAGATTCCAAGTTCACACGTGTTCTTTTTTATGTGCTAATTGTTGACAGATGTGATGGGTCAAAATATTTATGTACACTGGATAGCAATTTGTTGAGTATACTTTGCGCACGTGGTATTTTCGAGCGGACCTACAAATGGCACTTATTTTTTATGTCTATATTTTCAACGAAAAGCTCACTCTTTGATACATCCCGTTATTACTTGCATCGTATTATTAATCGTGGTTTTGTTCCACCATTAAATGACATTTGGAAAGTTGCTCATTTCTATACTTAAATCCATTTGCCCCACGTTACAAATAGCATTTTGATTTTTGCACCGTATTCTAGAACTGTCGGTTTTTACGTAACCATCGAGCATTACATATTTTGTCATTTTCATTTTTTAGAAATACCTACATGCCTAAAATCGGTATAAGAACTTGTCACAGATCACTATTTTCTATACGCCTGCCAACTTATTAGTGTACTCTGAAACCAGCATTGTTATAGCACCAAGAAGTCAGCATGCGTACTTGTTAACCAAAACCCCTTTCAAGCAAATGGCTATTTGGATGACCGGTAAAGGGTTAACCTGTTGCCCGGAGAGTGGGACTCCGCCTTAAGGACGGAGTGTGTAAAACGTTGCGTGTCTGTGTGTTTGTGTGTTTGTGTGAGAGTGTCAGGGTGTAATGCCTGGGTCGCGGACAAGTATGAATGGTATTTGGTGTAAATGAGCCCGAGCGTTGATTGTTAGGTCACGTGATCACGGGGACTGAATTGTATGTATAAGCAAATAGCTGCTAAATGTACATTTTCACCTATTATTGTTGTACAGCTACTATAATATATTGTACGTTCAGGAGTAGCCTAACCTGGACGTGTATGACAGCATAATAAAACGCTGAACCTCTCGAAATGAAACTCTTGTCCTTTATGCCCATGGCTTGGTTAAAAATGCGATGTTAGCGCCTAGACAAGCCTAACTCCCTGTATCGAATGATACTCACCAGAATGAGATTTGCTGGATGGATAAATCAGTATCTCGATTACTCGAAGTCTGATATCTCGAATGGGTTTCCTGTGCTGAGCTTTTGTGAATGTAACAAGCATAAGTTGTCAAACGCATTACCAAAATCTCTCGTACAATCAATGATCGTCATCTGACAGCGTTGTGTCTATTTATATTGCGATAAATATGTACCGGACACTTCTTTAAAAGGGTGTTGTGCTGCACGTGTATTCCATGCACAACATGATGTACGTACTTAAGTAAGACAGGACGTATTGACAGCACATCGGCGGGATAGTTAGGTACTTCCTGGAATTGTATTAGACGATATATACCTTTATAGATAGTATATTAGTGGTATAGTAACGTACATGTCCTGCCTCGAATTGTCTTCTACGATATCCCTTAATTTGATAATACAACGGGATAGTAAGGTACTGCCTAGAATTGTCTTTCAATATATAGACAGTACATGAGCGGAATAGTAAGGTTCTTCCTATAGTTGTCTTCCACCATACACCTTTAGAAACAGTACATGCTTGCCGTAAGTGGCGACTAACGGGATCGGGTGGTCAGGCTCACTTGGTGGGTGCATGTCATCGTATCCTAATTGCGTAGATCGATCTCGTGGTGTCTATCACTGGATTGTCTGGCCCAGACTCGATTATTTGCGGCGTTAAACAGCAAAAAACCACAACAACCGAAAATGCAAAAAAAAGACAGTGGCGGAATAGTAATTTAAGGTTACTGTCTGGACTTTTTTAAGACGATATCATCTTTTACAGATAGTACATTAGCCGGTTAGTAAGGTAATGCCTCGAATAGTCTTCCCCGATATACCTTAGTTTATAGATAGTACATTAGCCGGATAGTAAGGTAATGCCTCGAATAGTCTTCCCCGATATACCTTAGTTTATAGATAGTACATTAGCCGGATAGTAAGGTAATGCCTCGAATTGTCTTCCCCGATATACCTTAGTTTATAGATAGTACTGCAGGATAGTAAGGTACTGCCTCGAATTGTCCTCCCTGATCTACCTTAGTTTATAGATAGTACAGTGGAAAAGTAAGGTACTGCCTCGAAATGTCTTCCACGATATACATTAGTATATAGATAGTACAGTGGGATAGTAAGGTTCTGCCTCGAATTGTCCTCCCCGATGTACCTTAGTTTATAGATAGTACATTAGCGGGATAGTAAGGTACTGCCTCGATTTGTCTTCCCCGATATACCTTAGTTTATAGATAGTACTGCAGGATAGTAAGGTACTGCCTCGAATTGTCCTCCCTGATCTACCTTAGTTTATAGATAGTACAGTGGAAAAGTAAGGTATTGCCTCGAATTGTCCTCCCCGATATACCTTAGTTTATAGATAGTACAGTGGGATGGTAAGGTTCTGCCTCGAATTGTCCTCCCCGATACACCTAAGTTTATAGTTAGTACAGTGGGATAGTAAGGTATTGCCTCGAATTGTCCTCCCCGATACACCTTAGTTTATAGATAGTACATCAGCGGGATAGTAAGGTTCTGCCTCGAATTGTCCTCCCCGATACACCTTAGTTTATAGATAGTACATCAGCGGGATAGTAAGGTACTGCCTCGAATTGTCTCCCTTGATATACCTTAGTTTATAGTTAGTACAGTGGGATAGTAAGGTACTGCCTCGAATTGTCTTTCACGAATCACCTTAGTTTATAGTTAGTACAGTGGGATAGTAAGGTACTGCCTCGATTTGTCTTCCCCGATATACCTTAGTTTATAGATAGTACTGCAGGATAGTAGGGTACTGCCTCGAATTGTCCTCCCTGATCTACCTTAGTTTATAGATAGTACAGTGGAAAAGTAAGGTATTGCCTCGAATTGTCCTCCCCGATATACCTTAGTTTATAGTTAGTACATTAGCTGGATAGTAAGGTAATGCCTCGAATTGTCTTCCCTGATATACCTTAGTTTATAGATAGTACTGCAGGATAGTAAGGTACTGCCTCGAATTGTCTTCCCTGATATACCTTAGTTTATAGATAGTACTGCATGATAGTAAGGTAATGCCTCGAATTGTCTTCCCTGATATACCTTAGTTTATAGATAGTACTGCAGGATAGTAAGGTACTGCCTCGAATTGTCTTCCCTGATATACCTTAGTTTATAGATAGTACTGCTGGATAGTAAGGTAATGCCTCGAATTGTCTTCCCCGATATACCTTGGTTTATAGTTAGTACATTAGCGGGATAGTAAGGTTCTGCCTTGAATTGTCTTCCCTGATATACCTTAGTTTATAGATAGTACTGCAGGATAGTAAGGTAATGCCTCGAATTGTCTTCCCTGATATACCTTAGTTTATAGATAGTACTGCAGGATAGTAAGGTAATGCCTCGAATTGTCTTCCCTAATATACCTTAGTTTATAGATAGTACTGCAGGATAGTAAGGTACTGCCTCGAATTGTCTTCCCTGATATACCTTAGTTTATAGATAGTACTGCTGGATAGTAAGGTAATGCCTCGAATTGTCTTCCCCGATATACCTTGGTTTATAGTTAGTACATTAGCGGGATAGTAAGGTTCTGCCTCGAATTGTCTTCCCTGATATACCTAAGTTTATAGATAGTACAGTGGGATAGTAAGGTACTGCCTCGAATTGTCTTCCCTGATTTACCTTAGTTTATAGTTAGTCCATTAGCGGGATAGTAAGGTTCTGCCTCGAATTGTCTTCCCTGATATACCTTAGTTTATAGATAATACAGTGGGATGGTAAGGTTCTGCCTCGAATTGTCTTCCCCGATATACATTAGTATATAGATAGTACAGTGGGATAGTAAGGTACTGCCTCGAATTGTCTTCCCCGATATACCTTGGTTTATAGATAGTACATTAGCGGGATAGTAAGGTTCTGCCTCGAATTGTCTTCCCCGATATACCTTAGTTTATAGATAATACAGTGGGATGGTAAGGTTCTGCCTCGAATTGTCCTCCCTGATATACCTTAGTTTATAGATAGTACAGTGGGATAGTAAGGTACTGCCTCGAATTGTCTTCACCGATACACCTTAGGTTTTTAGATAGTACATTAGCGGGATAGTAAGGTACTGCCTCGAATTGTCTTCACCGATACACCTTAGGCTTTTAGATAGTACATTAGCGGGATAGTAAGGTTCTGCCTCGAATTGTCTTCCCCGATATACCTTAGTTTATAGTTAGTACAGTGGGATAGTAAGGTTCTGCCTCGAATTGTCTTCCCCGATATACCTTAGTTTTTAGACAGTACATTAGCGGGATAGTAAGGTTCTGCCTCGAATTGTCTTCCACGATATACCTTAGTTTATAGTTAGTACAGTGGGATAGTAAGGTACTGCCTCGAATTGTCCTACCTGATATACCTTAGTTTATAGACAGTACATTAGCGGGATCGTAAGGTATTGTCTCGAATTGTCTTCCCCGATATACCTTAGTTTTTATATACTACATTAGCGGGATCTTAAGGTACTGCCTCGAATTGTCTTTCAATATACAGACAGTACATTAGCGGGAATTGTCTTCCACGATATTCCTTTATAGATAATAGTACATTAGCGGGATAGTTATTTAAAGTTACTATCTGGACGTGTCTTCCACGATATACCTCTGTAGATGGTACATTAGCGGGACAGTAATGCACTGTCTGGAATTGTCTTTCAATATATAGACAGTACATTAGCGGAATAGTAAGGCACTGTCTGGAATTGTCTTTCAATATATAGACAGTACATTAGCGGGATAGTAATGCACTGTCTGGAATTGTCTTTCAATATATAGACAGTACATTGGCGGAATAGTAAGGCACTGTCTGGAATTGTCTTTCTTTCAATACGGTAAGGTTGGATTAAGGTGAGGATTCTAAACCTGACTGAGGACATCTTTAGATAGAAATCCACTGATGCTTGAGAGGAGGGGGTGTCGCATTCATATTGAGTCGCATTTTTGGCTAGGGTCCAGTGGTCGCATTCTTTTGGAGACGCATTAATTTCACGATTTACAGTATATAGACATTACATTAGCGGGGTAGTAAAGTCCTCGAATCGTTGTCCACGATGCACCTTGATGTGTCGATAATTTCAGCCACCTCTTCGACCAGCATAGGTTGCAGGGGACCAATTCTATCCAGAACTCTCCGGGGGAGGGAGGAGGGGTTGTTACTTCTCCAAATACCGACATAACATTCATTTGAAGTTTGTCCGTAACGCCGGTGAATGTGAGACAACGTGGTGTCTCCTTCACATGCGAAGTCAGAACAACGCTATGCTAACTGTGAGACGCACAATGACATACCTGTGCTCAGACAGATGTTGACAGAGACCCTCCTCAGTCTCTGCGCTACGACAATCATTAATCCCATGCTATACAGTTGTGTGCATAAAATATTACGACCCCCTTTATTGCCAGTATAGTTTATGATCACCGCTGTGTGGTATACGGAAGTACCCTTGCCTCCGAATACCAATCGGCCAGTCTGCGTACATATATACCCGAGGAGACAATGCCTTTGAAGAGGCAATTGACCACAAGTAATTAGCCGTGGTATTGTCTCTACAGCGTGTATAGGATAGATCACAGGGTGCTTCAATCTGAATGACCCATGAAGAGCATTGTAGATATTGTGATTGTTTGTCGTTAACACCGCAATATTCCAGCCATATAACGTCGACCAGACCAAACTGTGATTAATACTTTGACCAACGTCCCACGTTGTTGGGTGTCGATGACACGTAGTGGCGTCACCGAGCCTGACCATAGGATTCATTTAAGAATTGACCTTCACTTTGTGTGAGTTCATTGGAGTATGAACCTTTATAGAGTGAGGGCCAAACTGTATGAACGTCGGAGCTTATTATTTTTTTATCACAATTTCTTACCTCAAAGGATGTAGGCCAAGATCTAAACACAATTTTATTTAGTACGTGTAACTTCATGTTTACACTGACAGTCATACAACAACCAGCTATATCGCGGAATAAAATAGTTCCTAAAAAAGAGGGGTGACATGAGCGTATGGATGCATGACTTGCTCTTCAGAAACAACTTACACAACACATGTGTTCAAATAATATTACCATTAGATGAGAAAAGTCTGTAAAGAACTACCTCAGTAAGTCAGTCACAATGACAGCGCGTCGTAATACATTTACATCAAGTACAAGACGTCAAAATGGCCGACACGATAAACGTGGCGGGAGAGATTTCCGAAGTGGTTAATGAACCTGTGGCGGTTACATGTGTTAGTCATCATTGATCAACTGGCCAATCATTGAAAGGTGATTAAAGATGCGTCAAACAGACACTTAGATAAATTCGTAGATTGCTGGAGACGGTCACTGTCAGCCTAGAAACGGATCGAGTCGATACTACGATAGTTTGGATGTGCATTTCTTCGTTTGCTCATTAGGATGGGCCGTAGCGAGGATGTTCGTGAACAATCATGCAGTCAAGCTCTCTGGCTTTTCTCAATGCATACTGAAACGCTGAGACCAAGATTAAAGGCTCTAAAAGATCAGATAGAACGCTTATGTATGTTTTCGTGCTAGGGAATTCCCAGGGGTTTCCAGGAATGTGGAAGTAGTCCGTCAGTGTTTACGTCATTTCAAGAACACAGTCTCGTGAAAAACGTATGAACGTCAAATTGTGTCGTTCATACACTTATGAACGTCAACTTCGCGGTCATGTGACCGACCTCGCCCAATTGAAAAGCCGTATATCGTGTAAACTTCAAATTAAAAAAAAATATTTAAATTTGGTCGCCGGTGGAGACTAGCATAGGTTATTGAGGATCTATTCTATCCTGGGGCGATGAGGTAGCCTTGTGGTTAAAACGTCGGCTCGCCAAGCTGAAGACCAGGTTCGATTCCCCACATGGATACGACGGGTGAAGCCCACCTGATGCTTGCCGAAAAAGGCGACTATGCTTGTCGTCAGAGGCGACTAACGGGATCGGGTGGTGAGGCTCGGTGACCCAACTGTATCCCAAATGCGTAAATCGATGCTCATGATGTCAGTCACTGGATTGACTGGCCCAAGATCGATTATTTACAGACCGCCGTCATATAGCTGAAATGTTGCTGAGAGTGGCGTTAAACAACAAATAAAAAACAACAAAAAACCGACGGAGCGTCACAAGTGGGAACAACAGTCGGGGACTGTGTCATCGGTTACGTCATTCTTTATCAATGAAGGACGTTGTCTTAAAAGAACCAAATGGCGTGTAAGATAACGTGAACATCGAAGATGAAATTTTGATAGACAAATGCTTGTAAATAATAATAAGAGCACTAACACTCAGTTACAAATGCTTTCAGTAACTATTGCGTTTCTAAACGTGTTCAGTATATGCCTGTGCGCGAAAAAAGGCGCGGGTACATAAACTGAACCTCGACAACCAGGGCCCCGTTCCACAAAGCGATCGTAGCGCTACGTTTGTCGTAAGTCTATGTTACAGTGTGGGAGTTATAATCGTCTTAGCGCTAAGACAGCTTTGTGGAACCGGGCGCTGCACCATACAGCAGCTTAGCAAATGTACAGATAAAAAAAACTATTGGTCTGAAGTTAAAATGTCTTTGTTTTTTTTGTAGACGTTCCAAAGAATATTCGCTCCAAAAGCGGAGTTTCTGGATAAACAAGGTTTCACTGTACACCCCAAATGTATGCACATGAGCGTGCGCGCTCGTATGTGTGTTGTACCGTTATGTTTCCTTGTAATCCGAGTGAATATCCTTGACTGAAGGGACGTGGTGAACACGCTGTTTCATTTTAGAAAATACGCCGAAATGAGTTACCAGCTTTCAAATTAAAGACGAAAGCGTGAAATTATAACGTTCAGCTCGCATTTCACGGCCAATACGTCAGGATATGGATATACGTGCCACGCCCTGTAGTGCCGAGGAGGTCAAACTAACGAAAACCGTGCAGGAAATAAATAAATAAATATATATATATATAAACGAACTGCAAATAAACCACTGTATAATTGACTGGTGTTGGCAATTAATTGGTTGCATTAATTCTGGAACGAAGTCTTGATTGTAAAACAATCTAAAAATATTTTTCAATTATTTGTTACTTTGGAACGGGAGTCAGTTAACGGTTCAAGTAGAACTGGTTATTGTGTGCAAGGGAAGTTTGACGCAGACGGAAGATGCATGTTATTGTATCACGCGTATTTCCAACGGTCACCGATAGTTAAATAATTTGTTTATAAATCTGTCGAACTTAACGGAAATAAGGTTTGTGCAAATGGTGTTACGCTTATCTGAAAGCTAGCTGTTATGTATTGCACGCTATGGGCAGGGCAGCGGGGGCAGTGGACCATATCGCCTCATGTCGAGTAGCAGAGTTGCCTCCCTTAACCATGCCAGGACCCACTCGTCGTCGGTTCGAATCTCATACCACACTGTTACTTTTTTTCCTTTAAATGACAAACGTCTTGGACCTACGCTTACACACTGTAATTTTAACACCCCCGTTGTAAGTGAACTACTGTTCCTAATGGCGTTACACTCACTCACTCACTCAAAATGTGTTTAAATCCTACACCCAAACCCTTGTCCCATACGGTCTACGTGTTTAGGGTCTAAATGTGGGAAATGCCCCCCCCCCCCCCCCCCCCCCCCCTCCCCAACCCCTAAGTACGCCTAGATTATGGGGATGTGGTGTTTACGTGGAAAGAGAGCTAATTTCGTGTGTTTAAACCCTAAACATGTTTAGATAGAACACACCAAATGCGTTTTCCGTTTAAGATTTAAACATATTCCTAAAAACATCTTGTATGTGGTTACAATCTAAACACATTTTTACATTGCACTCACTCACCCACAATCTCACTCACAAACTCAGTCACTCACCATTCACTCACCCACTCACAAACTCACTCACTCTGGAGACCTGACTGCTGCGTCACGCGGGTCGTTCTACACCAGTGGGTCGAGGTGGCGCTCTGTCACCCAGCCATTAACTCCGTGACTGGTCTCCCGGGAAGGCGGCGCTACCGCTCAAGTATGGTAATTAATTTATTTGTTGGTGTAAGTGCAGTTGTGTCAGCCTTCGTGACTAACTCTGAAACCATTCAAGGACAAAACATCAATAAGCCAAAGTTCATTCTTATTAAAATGATTAATTTTTCACAAATGAGTTTTGTCACAGCAAGACGAAATTTTTATTAAAAAAATGAAACGCCCGCTCTATAACCACACTATGCTTACTGTTATACACACGCTCTACACAGAAACATAGAGAGAGGGTGGGAGTTTGATGGCAGAAAGACAAATCTTAGCTTCGGTTTCCTGTTGTTCAGAACGATTACACCCCGACTTTCAAATAGTATTTATACATTCTACTCGTCGTCTTTGCAGCTGAATACAATAAAAAAAAGTACAAAAAATGAAATTTTCCTTTATATTTTTATGCCCCAACTTCTGGGGTCATGCTAAATTCAATCTCCTTAAAATCAGATCTTAGTTCTCGCTACCGCTAACCAAAGATCTGAGGACATCCCATTACGGGTCATGTTAGAATGATCTTTCGCGAATTTTGACCGACGAATGAAATGACTGACAAGAAATCGACATAAGCCAATCAGAAGGCAGCTTTCTCGAGCTTTACGACATTAGTTTCAAACTGGCGACTACGCTTCGAAACATATTTTGATGTATTCTCGATTAAAAAAATTAAAACTGATAAGAAGAACATTCTGGAATGGCTTATAGATGGCCTAGATTGTATGGATATAATCATAAAACCCGTAACTGTCGTTCGGAATACCCCGTGTTAAATATTTCGTGGTTGCATGATTAGAAAACACATTCCGACTGTCACTTTCATGATCTGGTAAGCGACGCTCTGATTGGTTGGATGAAAGGTCGTTCTGATCATGACGTGACCCCTAATGGGATGTCTTCAGATCTTTGTTTAGCGGTAGCGAGAACTAAGATATGATTTTAATGAGATTGTGTTAAATTATTATTTTTTTTCCCTCACTGATCCTACAAATCTATTCAATTATTTGCATGCTAAATTTGGTTCCTGTTCCGCATGTTTAAAGTTCTTTTCCATTCCGATTTTTGATGAAACCCGTCCTGACGACCAGCGAGACTTTCGTTATTTATTTCCTAATATAAGATAGCTACGCCAAACATCGCAAAGAACAATGAAAAACGAAGCGTGGTTTATTTAAGAAATAAACAACGAGTGGGAGTTGTTTATCGTACAATAAAACACTGCAGGGAGAATAAACCACAAGGGGCGCATGTCAACATTATGTACAGCCTCTTTAAAGGTGATGATAAATTGTAGAAGCTTTAAAAATATTTAACCAAATTATAATAATGGTGACTCCCCGAATGGAATCCGACCTCGAAAATTTCGGACAAGTCCATTTTACTAACAGTAGGGTTAAGTTTGTTATTTCCCGCATTTTTCCACAATCCTCACGTCGAATACCTGTACCTTTTTTCCCAATGACGATTGTCATATCTTTCCCGCTTTTGGACGCGATCGTTTGGCCATCGCGTTTGTCTGCGTTGCCCAGCTACATCTATGGGGAAAAACTTACAAGACACTTCCCTCTCAAAAATAACGTCGTCCAATATACATCATCCCGAGGCAAGAGAGTTAACTGACTTTAAAAGTTTCCACCCTTGCCGAACTATGCTGGAATTCCTGGGCTCGATCGTAGCGCCACCAGTGACTATTACGAGTTATGTCCCTTCTATGCCCATCCTATGGACCAATCAGATTCCACCTCTCGTATCACAAACAAAACGGCGGCGCCCAGTCAAGACGATCTGATCGATAATCAAGATCTATATATTGTGATAAAACAAGTCTTACATCGCGAAGTGCATTAAACTACGTGAGCACCTTGATTAAAAACATGAAAAGATTGAGAAAATATCTGTTGACGAGTGAGCGGTGCACATGTTTTGCAAATCCTGCAATCGACCGAAGTCTGCATGACAGTTTACGAACCGGATTTCGATTTCGGAGCACGATTTTGATTGGACTATGCATAGACTCGTTAGTCCAGCCAAAATGAAACTCAATAATACCAGCCTTGTTCGGAAACTGGACTTTTATAGTCAGTTAACTCACTTGCCTCGGGAAGATGTCCAATATATGACGTCATCAAGTTGCGAGCGCATATTCGAATCTCCAGAAATGCCCTCATGATAGAACAATGTTTTATCGTGAAACAAACCACGCTTCGCCCTTTATTGTTCTTTGAGAATCTTATATTTCACCAGAGACCGGTATATGGTCTCTAATTTCACGATTAAACATTGTTCTATCATGACGTCATCTCTCTCTCTCGCTCTCTCTCCCTCCCTCCCTCTCGCGCTCTCTCTCTCCCCTCTCTTCTCCCTCTCCCCCCCCCCCCCCCTCTCTCTCTCTTTCTCATGGTCTCTGTGCTCTGCTCTTCTGCTCCGAATATATATTTTCTTCTTTCGTCCGAACAGACAGCTTGAGACCCCTTCCTCCACCACTGGGCACTTTTAAGCCGTTACAGTCCCCGGTCTATAGTTTGTATTCAAGCCAGGACGCACACAAGCCATACCTGTCAGCTTCACACCTGTCTGAATCCTCCAAACAAGCCCTTTTTAATAATTGTTATACTCCTGTTTATTGCTTATACATTTGTGTTCATGATTAGGGTAATAATCACAGATAGCACCGAAGTCGTGTTTGCCACCCAAACTTGACGGTATTATGACGTTCATTGTGACGTTACGGGGGCAATAAATATCTTATATAACTATTTACATATAGTGATGTTTGTTTTATGTCCGGCTAACATTTGTATCATGTCATAATATGTTTAAATGTCATGTAGCGGTTGTTAATAGCTACACAGTGACTCCCGTCCTTGCTTCTTGAAATACGTTCAGGAAATTTCCACAGGGACTTGTGTCATCCTCGCTATCCAAGTACACATGACCTAGACTGTCGTTACGGTGTCCTTCCAGGTGCAGCCCCGTGTCAGTCCCTGCTGTAGTAGGCGTAGGAGTTGTTGTAGTAGTCGTAGTAGTGGTGTTAGTGGTTAAAGCGTTGTAATAGTAGTAGTAGTAGTAGTAGTAGTAGTAGTAGTAGCAGTGGCAATGGTAGTAGTATCTTTCGTACCAGTACCAGTAGTAGTAGCAGCAGTAGTAGTAGTAGTAGTAGTAGTAGTAGCTGCAGTACAAGTGGTGGTTGTGGTGGTTTCGGTGGAAGTAGTAGAAGTATTAGTGGTGGTGGTAGAGGTAGTAGTAGTAGTACTAGTAGAAGATGTGAGTGAGTGAGTGAGTATGGGTTTACGCCGCTTTTAGCAATATTCCAGCAATATCACAGCGGGGGACACCAGAGATGGGCTTCACACATTGTACCCATGTCGGGAATCGAACCCGGGTCTCTGGCGTGACGAGCGAACGCTTTAACCACTAGGCTACCCGACCGCCCCAGTAGAAGATGTAGTAGTAGTGGTGAATGTGGTGGTGGTAGTGCAAGTAATAGCACTATTAGTGGAAGAGGTGGTAATAGTAGTATTTATAGTAATAGTAGCAGTATTAGTGGGTAGTGGTGGGTAGTAGTGGGTAGTAGGTGGTGAGGTGAGGTGCCGAGCGCCAGACAGGGTAACAACAAGTACCATCTTTTAACGTCTTTTGGTATGACGCGGCCGGGGAACGAACCCCGGACCTTTCGCTGACGCTCTACCACTAGACCACGGAGGCGGTCAGTGGGTATAAGAAGTAGAAGTAGTGGTGGTAGCAGTAGTAGTAGTAGTAGTAGTAGTAGTAGTAGTAGTAGTAATGGTGGTAGAAGTAGAAGGGGTAGTAGTGGTGAAGGTGGTGGTAGTGGTGGTAGTTTTAGCAGTATTAGAAGTACTAGTAGCAAGTAGTAGTGGTTGTGGTGGTAGTAGTTGTGGTGTTGTGCTTGTTGTTGTTGTTGTTGTTGTTGTTGTCGTGGTGGTGGTGGTGGGGGTGATAATAAATTGTCCGAGCCAGGCGCGTTTATGAGTTGACCTTGATTGGTTTATGTGTTTGTTTCTTGTTTAACGCCGGACTATATTCCAGCTATATGATGGCGAACTCTAAATAACCGTGTCTGGACCAGACAATCAAGTGATTGATATTGTTACGGGGTGATTTCCACATTAAAACGCAGAATTTACCCGAGAATTAATGTTAGTTCACCCACGAAGGTTCAGAATACTGTCACTGTACCCTCATTCCAGAATAGTGGTGGAATTTGGTGTTTCTAAAAAGTTATCCAAACCGCACTCAGCAAATCGAAACTGTCAGGTCGAAAAGGCCAACCGACCTTCTAGAAACTGTTCCATCAAGAAACGTCCAGAACGATTAAGCGTGCCATGTCTATGTGTACAACAAGGGCAGACAACTCATGTTCTGGAACAAAACAATCTAGGAAAGTTCCATTCGCCGCTGTTGACAACAAATCTGTCCACGACAGCACTAGGCGTCAATTTTGAATGTTGAGACCGAGCTGGGTTTGGACGAAAACAGTTAATTCTTTTACAGAAATTCACACGTTGACCCAAACACAGTGGAGATTTATTGCATTCTTATCTCGGCGCTGAATAGTGCGTTATTCACCCACTTACATGGAATTCATCAAACTGCAACAAAACTACACTTGGGGTGTAATATTGCCAATAGACACGGGGAGATGAGGGCACCCTGTCTGCTTCTATACGGCGAGGGTCAATCCGCTACCCCTTCTATCCACCCCCCGAACGCCATATGACGGCGACACCAGACTGCCTTCAGTCTTCCCCTCAACCGCCGGCGGTAAATACGCACTACTTCTTTGTATACTCATGTATTGTTACGTGTCGTCTTGTGAGACGTGCGGGTCATACATTGAAGTGAAAATTATATGTCTTTTGAGCAGTTAGCACACATGAGATTGTCAGTCTGAAAAGTTCTTTCAACCTGAGGCTATTAGACCCCCTAGCACTGTACTGCACTACTCGATGCGGCTCGGCAACTTCGGGTTTTTTTATGTGTTAAAAGAATATCGTCTCGATGTGTGAATGTTGAGTTTATGTGATTTTTATTCCGTTTGCTTTGTTCATTCACGAAATTAGGAGCCACAGATCGGATACCGAAGCAACATAATATCTGTACTTTTTTTTCCAAACTGAGAACTACTATCAACTCTCTTATCCTGACGTTTAAAGACCCTCGTTATTCCAAAGTTAAAGGGGGACTCGTTATTCCGAAGTTAAAGGGGGTCTCGTTATTCCAAAGTAAAGGTGGTGTCGTTATTCCGAAGTAAAGTTCTTGTTATTTGGAAGTTAAAGTTCTTGTTATTGCGAAATTAAAGGGAGTCTCGTTATTCCGAAGTTAAAGTACTCGTTAATCCGAAGTTAAAGTTCTCGTTATTCCGAAGTTACAGGAATTCTCGCTATACCAATATTAAAGGGATCGCGTTATTTCGAAGTTAAAGGGATCGATCCTCCATGCAAACTGTTGATGTGGAACATGAAAAAAATAAACATAGGTCGAATAATTTTCAGTATGTTAATCTAATACGTCAACGCTAGAGCAAAACAAGGCTCGATTATCCGACGAAACAAACTCCATTCGGTGTGAAAGGCAAATTATATGAAGGGATCACTGAAAATCAGTGATCACACCAGGTGTTCGCGAAACGGGAATTATGCATGTCAAACCATATAGGCAAATATTTATTCGACCTCTATAAACAGCAGCAAGCATGTATTGATGAACTGCTATCACCTGACAATAGTTAACCCTAGTAAATCCGAACTATAATATTAGGCATATCGTTCTTCTTAACAAATGTCCGGATTATCGTACAAAGACGACGTCGGCAGGGCGACTTTTCTGGGTACACGGGGCACAGACTTACGAGATTCCAATGTACTGATTAAACACCTTCTGATGTCCAACTATGTCAGATGTGTTGGAACATATATATACATTGTAACCGATGTAGATGATGCACATTCATGTGATATAAGTAATGTATCCCTGGGTATTTCGGGGATCTAATTACAGCCATCAAATAAGGATGTAATCACGGAGATAGATTGGAATGTGTTCCTCTTGAAAATTGATATTTACATATATACATTTATATGTTGTTGCAGGCTACCCGTAACAATGACATATGCAAGTAATGTTTGGGCTGTGTATGTTTTGTTAAAAACACAACTATGGTGCGTCAGAGTTTATGAACGAACACACACGTTCAACAACACACCTACAGTCCACACAGTGTAGGTGTATTCTACAGCGGAGTGAGAGGTTTAAGAGCATCGGGTATGTATTACATCGGCCGTGCGAGAAACTTAAAATCTCGTTTAAGAAGTACACTTCCAGAGTGAGGTACAACAACTATCTCCGGCTTCATGAACGGCTAACAACAATATCGTTGGTTACGTTCACCTTCTTGTGTGTGTGAACATGCCTCTTGTTGTGGATGAATATCCTCCCTCTTGTGGGTGACTCTTCTCTTCTTGTGGATCAACATCCATCCACATGTGTTATGAACACCCACTCTCTTGTGTGTGAACATCCATCCTCTTGTGTGTGAACATCCTCCCTCTTGTGTGTGAGATCTACTCGCTTGTGTGTGAACATCATCCTCCCTCTTGTGTGTGAACATCTGTCCATTTGTGTGTGAACATCTGTCCTCTTGTGTGTAAACAGCCATCCACCTGTGTGTGAACATCCCCCCTCTTGTGTGTGAACATCCCCCCACCTGTGTGTGAACATCCATCCACTTGTGTGTGAACATCCATCCACTTGTGTGTGAACATCCATCCACTTGTGTGTGAACATCCATCCATTTGTAGGTGAACATCCATCCACTTGTGTGTGAACATCCATCCACTTGTGTGTGAACATCCATCCACTTGTAGGTGAACATCCATCCACTTATGTGTGAACATCCATCCATTTGTGGATAAACCGCTGTCCTGTTGTGTGTGAACATCCATCCACTTATGTGTGAACATCCATCCACTTGTGTGAACATCCATCCACTTGTGTGTGAACATCCATCCACTTGTGTGAACATCCATCCACTTGTGTGAACATCCATCCAGTTATGTGTGAACATCCATCCACTTATGTGTGAACATCCATCCACTTGTGTGAACATCCATCCACTTGTGTGTGAACATCCATCCACTTGTGTGAACATCCATCCACTTATAGATGAACATCCATCCAGTTATCTGTGAACATCCATCCACTCATGTGTGCACATCCATCCACTTGTGTGTGAACATCCATCCACTTGTGTGTGAACATCCATCCACTTGTGTGTGAACATCCATCCACTTGTGTGTGAACATCCCCCCTCTTGTGTGTGAACATCCATCCTCTTGTGTGTGAACATCCTCCCTCTTGTGTGTGAGATTTACTCGCTTGTGTGTGAACATCATCCTCCCTCTTGTGTGTGAACATCTGTCCTCTTGTGTGTAAACAGCCATCCACCTGTGTGTGAACATCCCCCCTCTTGTGTGTGAACATCCCCCCCACCTGTGTGTGAACATCCATCCACTTGTGTGTGAACATCCTTCCACTTGTGTGTGAACATCCATCCACTTGTGTGAACATCCATCCACTTGTGTGTGAACATCCATCCACATGTGTGAACATCCATCCACTTGTGTGTGAACATCCATCCATTTGTAGGTGAACATCCATCCACTTGTGTGTGAACATCCATCCACTTGTGTGTAAACATCCATCCACTTGTAGGTGAACATCCATCCACTTATGTGTGAACATCCATCCATTTGTGGATAAACCGCTGTCCTGTTGTGTGTGAACATCCATCCACTTATGTGTGAACATCCATCCACTTGTGTGAACATCCATCCACTTGTGTGTGAACATCCATCCACTTGTGTGAACATCCATCCACTTGTAGGTGAACATCCATCCAGTTATCTGTGAACATCCATCCAATTATGTGTGCACATCCATCCATTTGTGTGTGAACATCCATCCACTTGTGGATAAACAGCTGTCCTGTTGTGTGTGAACATTCATCCACTTATGTGTGAACATCCATCCACTTATGTGTGAACATCCATCCACTTGTGTGTGAACATCCATCCACTTGTGTGAACATCCATCCACTTGTGTGTAAACATCCATCCACTTGTGTGTGAACATCCATCCACTTGTGTGAACATCCATCCATTAGTGTGTGAACATCCATCCACTTTTAGGTGAACATCCATCCATTTGTGTGAACATCCATCCACTTGTGTGTGAACATTCATCAACTTGTGTGTGAGTGCTCATCCACTTGTATGTGAACATCCATCCACTTGTGTGTGAGTGCTCATTCTTTTGTGGGTGAACAATAATCCACTTGTGTGTGAACATCCATCCACTTGTGTGTGAACATCAATCCACTTGTGTGTGAACATTAATCAACGTGTGGTGAACACCCACCCTCTTGTCGGTGAAATGTATCGACGACGGTACTGTGCATATTGATATTGTATAAGTGAATAATTGATAGCTAATAATTATAACTGATAATGGATACCTAAGACTTGATGAAGTGATACTCAACATTTATTCGGTTATATGGACATGTACAACAGTTGTTATCGTGGATATCAAAGGTGAGGGAGTGAGATGGTTGTCAATATTACAGTAATATCATGGCGGGGGTAACAGAAAAGGCTTTCACACCGGAATCGAACCGGAACGTTCGGTGTGACGAGCCAACACTTTACTCATTTGGCGATCCCACCGACCCATAACATCCCCAACCCCTTTCTCCGCCAGAGAGTGGTATAGGGAGGTATTCACGGCACGCAGGTACGATCGTCTCACTGATTCTCCATACAGAAAGTGATTGGTATTATTTACAGGCCTGGTCTTGACACACGGCACAATTTAGTTGTCTAGTCGCTGTGTCAGAATACAAGACGTCTCCATGCGCCACGACCGCCATGGAAGGAATTCCTCTATGCAAGACCATACAAGGGGAGGGGAACTATGCCTCGACCTTAGCGTACACCTATTGTTTTCGGGTGACTGAATCCTATATGTCATTTGTTGACATTTCTATATTGCGCTTGCCACATTTGTTCAACACTGAAGATTCACTATCACGTAATGAGGACAGTGAGAAGACTCTTGCTTCAATCCCCTTTCATAACATCGAGCGTATCATGTTTAATAATTTTGTGTCTGATGTCTGAGCACAGTGCAATCGAGGACATAGTCACGGAGCGTTCCGGGACATGGGGGACTGTCCCTCTCTACTAGGTTACAGGTCCGTAACGGGGACCAGTCTGACACGGTGATGAAAAGGGCGGAGGAGTGATAGCTCGTGATGGCTCAGCGTAGAGAAGTGCTTCACACTGACGTCGGACTATACACGCCCACACAGGCCATGGGGGCTCCTTCAACTAACTCTTAGTCTCTGATAATATATAATTTTGATAGAAACAAATAATTCCATTTAATATATACACTTGCTTCACAAATAGGGCTGGGGCCCTGGGGTAGCCTACTGGTTAATGCGTTACCTCGTCACGCCCACGACCCAGGTTCGATAAACCACACGGGTTCAATTCTGGTGTCTCCCGCCATGACATTGCTGGAATATTACTAAAAGCGGCGTAAAACCATACCCACTCATAGGGCTATAGCATTACAGAAAGGGCTGGGCTGAAGGGAAGGTAATATGGTTGTGGGTCTGTAAGACAGATTAGGGGCCCCTGCTCACCGCGATGTTCAGTAAAGTAAAGGCCTTCCCTGTTTATATTATACCCTAACAGCGTTGACACTTATTACCTTAGATGCTCAAATATGAACAGACACAGACTCTCTTCAACATTTCATGAAGATATAAATTTAAACTCGATCACATGGACTACTTCAATCACCAAACTGTTGCAGTTCTTATTTCCGAGCTGCGAATCACAAAACATATGATTAGATAGATAGATACTTCCTTCAGTTACAGCTGCAAAACCAGGAATTTTATTAATTAAAACTATGAAGCTGAATATTAATTTTTTGAAAGAAAAACACCTTGCAAGAATGTAATTTTTGTGGCAGACAAGTTACGTATCGTAACGTGACTTGGAGATGTCGTATTACGTTTCATAACGTGACTTGGGGATGTCGTATTACGTATCATAACGTGACTTTTGGGTGTCGTATTACGTATCATAACGTGACTTGGTGTGTCGTATTACGTTTCATAACATGACTTGGGGTGTCGTATCACGTTTCATAACGTGACTTGGTGTATCGTGTTACGTATCATCGCGTGACTTGGGGTGTCGTATTACGTTTCATAACATGACTTGGGGTGTCGTATTACGTTTCATAACGTGACTTGGTGTATCGCGTTACGTATCATAACGTGACTTCGTTGTGTCGTGGTACGTACCACAACGTGACTTGGTGTATCGTGTTACGTATCATAACGTGACTTCGTTGTGTCATGGTACGTACCCAACGTGACTTGGTGTATCGTGTTACGTATCATAACGTGACTTGGTGTATCGTGTTACGTATCATAATGTGACTTGGTGTCTCGCGTTACGTATCATAACGTGACTTCGTTGTGTCGTGGTACGTACCACAACGTGACTTAGTGTCTCGCGTTACGTATCATAACGTGACTTGGTGTCTCGCGTTACGTATCATAACGTGACTTGGTGTCTCGCGTTACGTACCACAACGTGACTTGGCTCCGGCGTGTGGTATTACACGGACACCATTATGCATTGGAACCCAAATCTACCGACGACGGTAGCCTTTTGGTTTTTAGCGATTACTCTCACCTGGTTCTATTTCCATATTGGTAAACTATGTGGAACCAGTTCTTGGATTTTCCTGGGGGTAAAACAATACCCATCTTTCTCCATTCTACACAATTTTCCCAAACCCCGTTGACTGACAACGGTCCTGCCTGTGACCTAGAGGTGGATAACGAGCGGTATAAGTAGGGTTAATAGGAGGCCAATTTGTGGGGACTGGCCTACAAATGAGAGGTTAGTTATCAAGATATCAAACTACTAATTGTTGTAGGTAATTGCATTTAATTATCACAACAGTCAGTGCATGTAGAGTAACGTTTTATCATTAGCATCATCTAATAACTATTTAAGGTCACTCAATAATTCGTCGGGCGAGGTGAAACAGTTTTTGTCCTTCATTCAAAGACTATTAGTTAGACAATGGGGAGGACGTACGTAGATGGAGGTGAGGTGAGATGGGGCTTAACGTCGCGTTCAAAATTAATGCACTTATGTGCTTGTACTAGGCCGGGTTGATGCCGATTTTATAGTGCTAGCCCACTGGGATACCATGCAGCAGATGAACATGAATACCCCACTCAGACACAGTATACTGACTCAGACCCGACCAGTCCTTGTTTTAGTCCCGTAATGCCGAGCGCCAGTCAGGGCAACAACAAGTACCATCTTTTAACGTCTCTTGGTATGATGCGGGCTGGGGTTGAACCCCGGACCTTCCGCTCTCCGGGCGGACGCTCTACCACTAGAGTGAGTGAGTGAGTATGGTTTTACGCCGCTTTTAGCAATATTCCAGCAATATCACGGCGGGGGACACCAGAAATGGGCTTCACATCTACCACTAGACAACAGAGGCGGTCTACGTGGACGGAATCACTGTAATGATATATCTTTATAACGGTACTATCCCTGTAGTGTCATATTCCGGTAACGCTAACTCACTGTGCACTGTAACGGTAAATCAGTGTAGGTAGTTATATTTACGTTTTTTTGGAATATTCCTGAATCAGAAAAATAAAAAATGAAAAAAATTTGAAGGAAAACCGGTTGCTTTGTTGATAACGTTTTTTTTACATTGTATACAAAGAGGGCGTTTATATGAGCAAGTCATAATGTATATCATTTTGGCAATAAAAGATTAAACATAAAACTACTGCTAGTTCCGTAAAGAATGCGCGAATAAGTGTCATCGCCTTGATGTATTGTAGGGAACATTGACTCTCTATAAGGCCAGGACGCCTGTTGGGTGATCACCAGTATACCGTGTCTACTAACGTATCGCTAAACTTCAGTCAGGGTAATAACACACCCATTACGTGTGACAGTGAATGGGAGCTTGATAATAATATAAGATTGCATTGAAGGGGACTGTACATATACGTATTATAAGCAAGCCAGCCATCTCTGCCAAAGGCGGTCGTTTATGGATCATTAATCTTACTGGTAAGGTATCTACACCAGCCTATTAATGGCATCAGGTTTATCTTGGGGAATGTTTCGCATTCTCTTGCATAAAGATATGAGAAACCTATGTTTAAAATACGCAACTGAGGCTGATAAGCAGCGACACTCAATGAGCACATAAAGTGATGACGTCATCAAGTGCATACTTCAATGGGAAGATTACTTTCTTCTGTGTGAAGCTTCTATGCATGCGCTTTCATGGTCTGTCTTTGCTGTCATATCATACTTAATTTATAGTTTTGAAATATATGTGTGATTTAAAACTCCTTGTCTGTTCGTATGATTGAGATTCAGGCAGCCAGCCAAACCGAACACAGTTTACATGCTTCGTACATTTTCTATACCATGAAATGAAATATTTGGAATTCTGAAGTGGAACAAGAAAGGGATTGTTGTTTTGTAGCTCACTTTAATGTTTGTGTTTATCAGACACTACAGCTATCAATTTGAAAAATTTGCAATGAAAGTTTGAAGAAAGTTCTTTTGATATATTTGCTGGGGTTAAAGGGGCTAGGTTTCAAACACTAACATAATGCATTTATATAGAGTCTGACTCCCAGTTTGGAAAGCTGCTCGGCGGCGATACATATTCACCCCGGTTAATGGGCCAGTGTGCACTCGGATTTATACCCAGCCGCTGTGAGGCGCTAGAAGGATCACAATCACAATACTCCATCTTCCAGGTACCCGTTCACTGCTGGCTGAACAAAGGCATATTTGAACAAAGCCACCTACCCAAGGAGACATTACATATAAACTGCGTTTCAGCGTGGGCAGGGCCGAAGCCCTTGAAACTCTTAGGAGTGAGGTGAGGTGAAATTGGGTTTAACGTCGCGTCCAAGATTATTGCACTTATATAGCGACGTGCATGCACGCGTGTGTGTGTGTGGTTGCTTGTACTAGTCCGGACTGATGCCGATTTATAGTGCTAGCTCACTGAGATACCATGCCGCAGTTTAAATGAATACCCCACTCAGACACAGTATACTGACTCCGAGCCGACCAGTCCTTGTTTTAGCCCCTTAATGCCGAGCGCCAGACAGGGTAACAACAAGTACCATCTTTTAACGTCTTTTGGTATGACGCGGCCGGGGATCGAACCCTGGACCTTCCGCTCTCCTCTTAGGAGTGAAATTTACTGAACTTGTCACCAATCCGTCACAGTCCCAAATATATATGCAACGTGTATACCTAACTACCAGTAGCTGGTTTCAATGACAACATGGTGAGATTCCTGATGGTGTTGTTTGTCCTCTAACGCACCACAGTGAATGTCCAGTAAGGGGAGGTAACCCTATTAACTAGTATGGTCGAGTAAAAGATTTGTTTGTTTGTTTGTTGTTTAACGCCGCACTCAGCAATATTATAGCTATATGATGGAGGTCTGCAAAAAATTGGGTCTGGACCAGACAATCCAGTGGTTGACATCATGAGCATCAATCTAGAACACGTGGGATCTTTATAAGGACTTACAGGTGTTCTTAGTTTCCAGATCCGACGGCCTTAAAGTTTGAAACCTCAACAATAAATGACACAATCCAGGCCAAGATTTAGTTTGTAATCGACCGATACAAATCAAAGTTGAAGTTGATGAAAGTAATTCTGTAAAATGCATTTTTTAATTTTTTTCCGACATACCGACAAAAATATTTCACTATCAAAATCCATAAACCAAAAAGAGGTCTGACCTATATCGACGCTCACGACATGCATGGGGTATTCAGGACCTATCCCCCGCGGGGAATGGAAGATCCTATGGGAAATAGGATTAGGTATCGTGATTTCGCTACAATTTATATCAGGAGTTCATGCAGCTTTGTAGTGTTTTACCTCGTCGTTGAAAAATGGTCAACTTGGTATAACGCCTTATAATACGAAGCCAACGGAGGTTTTATCTGTAGCAATGCATTGGCTGAAGTCGCTCTTTCCCTTAATATACCAACACTAAATATGTTGGAACAAGTCGTCTCTAATACAGACCCCGAAATACATATAAACCAAAAACTGGCAAGTCTAAAATACCAGCAAAGTCCAGGGCCCCGTTCAACAAAGCGATCTTAGCGCTAAGGTGATCATAACTTCCATGCTTTAACATAGACTCACGACAGTCGTTGCGCTAAGATTGCTTCGTGGAACGGGGCCCTGGGACCTGTTCCACAAAGCGATCTTAGTGCTACGTAGATCGTAATCCTATGATAAAGTATGGGAGTTACGACCAACTTAGCACTAAGATCGCTTTGCGGAACGGGTTCCAGATGTCTTCAGTTTCAAGAGTGATTTGCTGAGTTCCTCTGCAGCATATATTTTTAAAAAAAGCATTTTTTAAAATTCATATCTTTTGCTCCAGTTGGGTCCCCGCTCTAAGGTTTGAGTGGAAAAGACGGTTATACTATATTTTCAAAATTCACTCATTAAGTGCTGTGGGAATCAGGATATTCCGCTCTCACGTTCTACGCTGTGACGAAAGTGACTGAAACGAGTTGGTATTGTTCCTGAACAACCGAAACAATTAGTGAGGGGTTTGAGTGATGAATCTGTCACGCCATGACACTATAAATTGCCTGCATACAGCCTGCATATCTGACTGGTTTCAGCCAATGACTCCTAAATTCACCCCATCCGACACCAATACGAATATTATTGTCATTAATCTTTATCTTCCGGGGATCTTTCTGTGAAGCAGACGACACCTGTTCCCACCTGTCACGTGCAGGATGCACGTGGGATGCCATCGTCTGTTTGCCACTGTCCGGCCAGGTAAGGCACTAAGTGCCCCCTATTTCATCTCCCTCTTCACCCCTAGATGGTCATTCCGCAATTAATCTCTCTGTACTGCACACAATCGATGAGATCTGCTTTCAGGGGTGTCATAAAAGACCAAAGGTTATTCATTGAATTCTCAAAGACCATTGAGAGTGCCTGAACCCCGCGGTCAAAACTCGACCCCAGGGGTGCCGCCTCTCCGATGGACTGTCCAGTCAAAGGATTTAATTGTTGTAACACAGAAGGTGTGTCCCCCCATGTCAACAGGTGAAGTGGACAATACGACCGGTAGTGCACATGTTGCGAGATGCTGACACCGAGGATTATCTCCCTTTGATAGCGAGGTAATAGTCGTGTCAGCGAGTTCACGGACAAATGGACACTTGGATTTCGCTTTAATTGACATGCGGAAGGAATTAACAGTCATGTAGACCTGCATGTAAAATTAATGGTGTTAAAGGAAGGAATCAATTACTGTTATGTTTTCTCAAATAAATAGTTTTATCTGAAGGTCTTTGGTTTGGGTGATGTTTAACAGCATTATTCGGAAGATTCCGACTATACTGAAGGGCAAAATAAAGTATACACCCATGTTTGATGGTGGCTAAAAATGAAACAAGACATTGTTATTCGATGGTGATGTATTTTTTACGTGTATTGGATTTATGTTTTGGCCCTCAGGATTACAGTGTTTCGGCGACTGTTTTCAGCCAAGTAAGGTTTTGATAACGTTTGTAATTTTTTGGTCCCATCAATGTTTTTAGTGTAGACTTTCTTTTGCTCGTCAGTTTATATGACGACGTACGGTAAAGAATCGAGTTTGGAAAGGCAATCTAGTGACTGATATATTGAGCAACGGTCCATCGGGGTCACTGAACCTGACCACTGAACCTGACCATCCGATCGGTGTGGACCGATATTATATTATTCACGAGATACACGCTAGGGCAGTAAATGATTACAATATAACCATATTCAGATTAGTTATACCATATATAGATGGGATATTGCCATATTTAAACGGGGTATTACCATATTTAGATGGGGTATTGCCATATATAGATTGGGTATTATCATATTTAGATGGGGTATTACCATATTTAGACGGGGTATTACCTTATATAGAATGGGTATTACCATATATAGATGGGGTATTACCATATATAGACGGGGTATTGCCATATTTAGACGGGGTATTACCATATAGAGAATGAGTATTACCGTATTTGGATGTGGGTATTTATAAGATTTGACAGTATCGTCAGTATTGTCTGGAAAGAATGGTAAGAGAAAACCTCCCAAATTGAATTCGTCCTTAATGCTTCACCGCCCCCTTCTCGAGTGTCATCATTCAAGCAAAAAGTGGATAAAACCTCAATAAGTAGAACACCGTGAACTCGATTTGTCATTTTACACGATATGACCAAATTATCACGACTGTGCTTTGAAGTCGACAGTCTGTCTGTCTCAAACTACGGACAACCCGACACTTTGAACATAATGCATTATTTACATGTACATACGGTTGATGTGACAGCTCTCACAACTGTACTTACAAATCATCATCCGCTTGTATCGAACTACGGATAACTTGAACACAATCAACTCGATATATTATTTTAAACTGAGACGGTTTGACATTATCACCACCGTTGGTCTTATGACTTTTCGAGCTTCTGTATGGGCCTTATGACTTCGAGTTAACGATCATGACATACGGAACTGGGGGGGGGGGGGGGGGGGGGGGGGCTATGTAGGTTCGGTAACTCAATGGTCAACTCCAAAATGCACGTGCAACAGGTGCATGGACCAACAATGTCGATGTAGTCGTATCTGTCACACAGCCGTGACGGGTGTCGCAGTGGCACTCACATCCAAGGACGAGTTTGAATTTGAATCACGGTTCATTATAGGTGAATGACTGAGCAGTTTTATCTTCTGGTTCGCTGAGCGCGATATCAGTTTCAGTTTCAAATGAGTGACGCCTGTCAATACTTGTCACCTCATCTATTGTCCTTCGTACACTTGAAGGTCATAGCATAATGTAGCAGTGGCAAAGGTAGTGGTTGATGTAGGAGTGACAATGGCTGTGGTAGATGTAGCAGTGACAATGGCTGTGGTAGATGTAGCAGTGACAATGGTAGTGGTAGATGTAGCAGTGACAATGGCTGTGGTAGATGTAGCAGTGACAATGGCTGTGGTAGATGTAGCAGTGACAATGGTAGTGGTAGATGTAGCAGTGACAATGGTAGTGGTTGATGTAGCAGTGACAATGGCTGTGGTAGATGTAGCAGTGACAATGGTAGTGGTAGATGTAGCAGTGACAATGGTAGTGATAGATGTAGCAGTGACAATGGCTGTGGTAGATGTAGCAGTGACAATGGTAGTGGTAGATGTAGCAGTGACAATGGTAGTGGTAGATGTAGCAGTGACAATGGTAGTGGTAGATGTAGCAGTGACAATGGTAGTGGTAGATGTAGCAGTGGTAATGGTAGTGGTAGATGTAGCAGTGACAATGGTAGTGGTAGATGTAGCAGTGACAATGGTAGTGGTAGATGTAGCAGTGACAATGGTAGTGGTAGATGTAGCAGTGACAATGGTAGTGGTAGATGTAGCAGTGACAATGGTAGTGGTAGATGTAGCAGTGACAATGGTAGTGGTAGATGTAGCAGTGGTAATGGTAGTGGTAGATGTAGCAGTGACAATGTTAGTGGTTGATGTAGCAGTGACAATGGTAGTGGTAGATGTAGCAGTGACAATGGTTTGGCAGTAGTATTTGGAATTGGCGTTGCAGTGGGAATGATTTGTTTGTTGTTTGTTGTTTAACGCCGCACTCAGCAATATTCCAGCTATATGACGGCGGTCTGTGTAAATAATCAAGTCTGGACCAGACAATCCAGTTATTGACATCATGTGCATCGGATACGAAGACATGCATCGACCAAGTAAGCGAGCCTGACCACCCGATCTCGTTAGTCGCCTCTTCCGACAAGCATAGTCGCCTTTCACAAGCATGGGTTGCTGAAGGCCTATTCTACCCCGGATCTTCACGGGTCTAATGGTAGGTGATGTCGCAGTGGCAATCGTAGTAGGTAGTAGTTGTTCCTGGTGTCTCGGATGTAAAAAGTACAGCGAACCTGATTCAGTGCCAGAGTGATTGTGACATCATGGTAACCGATGACGTCACAATGTCTGCAAAACATTTGATGCAATTTCATAGCGGTATGGAGATATGTCTTGACCACACCCGAGCAAAATCTCCTGTCACAGTGTGGAAGCCACATTTAGATGATAACACGTTGTCCATGCCGAATTTAATCAGCATGGGCACACGCGACGGTGCACCTTTAAAAAGTTTGTTATTTTGCTGACGTGGCAAATTAGAAACCGTAGCCAGACAGTGGTGACGGTTGGAGGAAGGGAATGAAGGGGGGGGGGGGGGGGGGGGGGGGGCGGGGAGAGACTTGAGGGGCTGCAGGCTAGAAGCAAACCTAATCATCAGCAAAAAATGGGCGTAAAGAAATGTGAGTTGAGGAAGACCCCAGTACGTGTTTTGTCCCATTCAGCCACGCATCCAAGGGAGACCGTACGTGGAGACTCGGAGCTCGTCTTTCTGTCGATTGAATCGCTCAAAAAAACCTTTTTGTCTGTTTTTCGCCCGGCTTCATGAAAACCCTCTATGGAAGAAAAGGGTTATCCTGTACTTTCTCTTATTACCAGAATGAGCTAACCCCAACTCCCATGGGGACACGGGGGGACTTGCTCCGGTGAAAAGCCTCGTTTTGACAATGCTGGATAAGAGACATACCGCAGATAACTTCCCCTTGTCCTCGTCGCCACCATTGTGGAGTCCCAGTCCTCGACTGGGAGACGATCTCCGCCGAGGCATGCTATTGTTACGGCCTGTAACACGGGTCGGTGGCAATTGTCGCTCGATGACCCTGACTCGTTCACCGTGGATGTTGATCACTGGGGCAAGGACCTCTTCAGCGTGTTTCAACTAGCGCACAGGAGTGTCGAGTCTAAACCAGCAGCTTCGTGGTAAGACAGGTCGTGGTTCGAACCCATTAACACTTCAGAGGGGAAATTATATTGTAGTACCTACAATACACATGGTCATGAAAAGACACATTTTTTTAATTTTCGTATGAGACATATTCAGCTGCAACCTAATAACGCCACGCACGGCTCGTTTAAACGTTTAATACCAACTGCTCTTTGAATTACGTTTAAAGATAAGATAAGATTTATTGCATTACATTCCTCTAAAGAAAAGATGCAATGGAAAACACAGCTACAATTTCCATTCACAAAAACACATCAAATAACACAAACCGTCATATGGTGTTTTTATGCACCATATTTAATGCATAAATAAATAGCAGTTTGGAACAACAGATCAAACAATAAAAGAAGTCTTAAATTTTAATAAGTGGTTATAACATCGTCAGGTTTGGGAATACTTGATCGCTCGAAATAGACATAAGAAAACTTGACTTGATCTAACAATATTTCTTATCTCAATAACAATTTCGTTGATCGTCTGTTCCATACTCGATTATTTACAGACCACCGTCATATAGCTGGAATATTGCTGAGTGTGGCGTTAGACAACAAACACATTTTAAACAACAAACACACAATCGCAACAAACAAACAAAAATATCCCGTCTTTGCAGAAAAAAAACCCATAAGTAAAGAAAATGGCGTCACTGTCAAGAGTTATAAGTGCTGCTTTTAAGTGAACGTGACAGTTTAAGTCCGAGTGATAGTTGGGCGCAAGTAAGCCCCAATGTCGCCCGAGGTCGCTCTAAATCCAATTATTACTACAACGACAAATGTGACATAGTTATTGTTGAGCGTCTCGTCTGAAACGTGCGCGACACAACATGTCAATCATCCCACCTGGGTCTATACATACCACGTGATCCCCGTGGCCATCGTGCTTCTCGAGGCAATGACCGTTCTGTACTGGATGCCATGTGAACACCTGTGCATGTGCAACGATTGATTCAGCTTACGTTGCAAAGTTTAGGTGCTCGAGAAAAAAAAACCTTATCTAGTTCTACTCAAATTCATTACCGTTTTTCGATCAACTGGTCATCAACAAGTCGAGTGAATATGATTATGATGATTCGCCTATACGTTTTTCGACGTCACCAAACAAATCCAGTTTGGGCTGATACGATAAATTTCTACTTCGCGGATCCAGACGGATTCTCGCCCAAAAGCATACAAATCACGTTGACGTGTAACAAGAATAACAATTAAAGGACTCATTTTTGGCTAACAAACACAAATCGTTTTTGGCCTCATGTTTGTGTTTAAAGTGCACCAAAATTCGGTGTATACCATCTTTTCAAGCAAGGCTAAACGTGTGTGTGTGTGTGTGTGTGTGTGTGTGAACTTATCATATACGGTAGTATCTCCTCTTGTTGATCTTCGATCATGTACCCTGAGGCCAATCTCTGAGTTTAGGCCTCTGAACGAATATCGTATATTTTCCATCACGCCTCAGACCGGTGTTTTGGATGCGTGGCGAGGTATGGTGGTGTTGTCGTACGCCACATAATTTGACCCGTTCCCAAAAGCGATCTTAGGAGTTACGCCAGTTTCATTAAACTCCCTTTGTGAAACGCTGCCATGCGTTGTAGTGAGTGAGTCTTGTTGAGCTCCGCTTGAATGAGTGTTTCCGTCATATCACAGCGTGTCAGCTTGATATTGGCGCAAAGCCCGAAGTGATACAGGTCTTTGGCGTTTACCACTTTGGCAGGGGTATGGTGCTCTCAAACCCAGAAACATTACATGGTAGTTTAAGAATTTGTAGCAGTTTTATTTGTATTTTGTTAAACGCCATAATCGAAGCAATATTCGAGCTATATGATGGCAGCCTGTAAATAATCGATATGAGCAAGACAAACCAGTGATTGATATTATGAGTTGTTGTTGTTTGTTGTTTAACGCCGCACTCAGCAATATTCCAGCTATATGATGGCGGTCAGTAAATGATGGAGTCTGGACCAGACAATCCAGTGATTAACATTATGAGCATCGATCCACGCTATTGGGAAACGATGACATGCATCAACCAAGTCAGCGAGCCCGACCACCCGATCCGGTTAGTCGCCTCTTACGACAAGCATAGTCGCCTTTTACGGCAAGTATTGGTTGCTGAAGACCTATTCTACCCCATCCTCAAGAGGCACGAGGGTTAACTGACTATAAAAGTCCAGTTTCCACCCTTGCCGAACTAGGCTGGAATTACTGGGCTCGATCGTAGCGCCACCAGTGGCTATTACCAGTTATGTCCCTTCTAAGCCTATGGACCAATTAGATTCCACTTCTCGTATCACTTGTGTTTGCTTCACACAAAATGGTGGCGCCCAGTCAGGACGATCTGATCGATAAACAAGACGTATATTGTGATAACACGGGTCTTACATCGCGAAATGCATCAACTCACGTGAGCACCTTGATTAAAAGCATGAAAAGATTTGGAAAATATCTGCTGACAACGAGTTGGCGGTGCACATGCTTTTCAAATCCTACAATCCTACAGTTTACGAACCGGATTTCGATTTCGGTGCGCGATTTTGATTGGACTATGCATAGACTCGTTAGCCCAGCCAAAATGTAACTCCATAATACCAGCCTAGTTCGGCAAGGGTGGAAGCTGGACTTTTAAAGTCAGTTGACTCTCTTGCCTCGGGAAGATGATTCTGCCCCGGATATTCACGGGTCAAGTGATATTATGAGCAACGATCCACGCCATCGGGGTATAATGACATGCAATCAACCAAATCGCCAAACATGACCACCTGATCATATGTCGCCTCTAGCCTCACTTGCGTGGTGCTGACAAACCTAGAAACATAATCAGTTAGAACCGCAATTCGGATCCACGATCATAGGTTTCTGGCACGCCCAAGGGACGCAACTCTTCACACACAAGATGTTTCATATGAGTGTGTTTCCGTGTCAATCAGCTCGTTATTGCCCACCCTTCCCCTTGTAAATCCTCCTTTGTACATCTGTTGTGGAGGAGGTGCCTGGCATTTTGTATCGAGATTAGATATTTTTCAGCTGCATCTACGGTGGCCGATAAGGGACATGGAGTCTGTTTTTCAATATTTTGATGTTTCACTTACTTTTATCGTAACCTTTTGCAAATAAACACAATTTGTAATACAAATATGTGATAAATCATGTATAAAAACAACCGAAAACATGGAAAATGTACTTTCAAGTAGCTATTGAGTCGCTGAAATGTGAAGCGAAAATGTCAAAAACTAAAATGGAAATGTCAAAAACCAAAACGAAAAGGTCAAAAACTAAAATGAAACCACAGAAAACTATTTCCACCGCTGTGTAAATAGTTTTCACCGCGGTGGAAATAGTTTTCTGTATTTTTATTTTAGTTTTTGACACTTTCGCTTTTTTTTTGACATTTTCATTTTAGTTTTTGACATTTTCGTTTCACTTTTCAGCGATTCAATATCTTCTTTACATATGATTTATCACATATTTGTAAGACAAATCGTGATAATTTGCAAAAGGTTACGATAAAAGTAAGTGAAACATCAAAATATGGAAAAACAGACTCCATGTCCCTTATGGGCCACCGTAATCAGATATTTGTTTTTCATTAAAAACTGTGAGCCTGAATTGTTTTATTAGTCTGAAGCATAATTACTTTGTTCAAGAATTTCCGGGGACAATTACCGATAAAATTCCCACACACCCCCAACCAGAATATCAAATTATTACTATGTATAACTATGTAGGATGTCCAGCTTCACGTAGTCTGGTCCTCCGCCTCCTTGTGCATGACGACCGGGAGCAGGATGTATGCTCGGAGGAAACGCCCTAGCTGATGCTGAGCCGGAGCTCCGCTCACCTCATGTATGCCTGAGCCGGAAACTCCGCTCACCTCATGTATGCCTGAGCCGGAAACTCCGCACACCTCATGTATGCCTGAGATGGAAACTCCGCTCACCTCATGGATGCCTGAGATGGAAACTCCGCACACCTCATGGATGCCTGAGATGGAAACTCCGCACACCTCATGTATGCCTGAGATGGAAACTCCGCACACCTCATGGATGCCTGAGATGGAAACTCCGCTCACCTCATGGATGCCTAAGATCGAAACTCCTCTCACCTCATGGATGCCTAAGATGCAAACTCCTCTCACCTCATGGATGCCTGAGATGGAAACTTCCCTCACCTCATGGATGCCTGAGATGGAAACATCGCTCACCTCATGTATGCCTGAGATGGAAACATCGCTCACCTCATTTATGCCTGAGAGGGAAACTCCGCTCACCGTTGTGTTTGTGACGTGGAGCAGATATTCCGCTCATTGTGTATTTGGTGTTTATATACTATGTATGTTCCGGAACCGTGATGGCGATGTTGTCCCCTTATTCCCCCAAGAGATATTTCTCATGAGACAGCACGGTGTCAGTAGTAAAAAGAGAGAGAGAGAGAGAGAGAGAGAGAGAGTGAGAGAGAGAGAGAGGGAGAGAGAGAGAGAGAGAGAGAGAGAGAGGGAGTGAGAGAGAGAGAGAGAGAGAGGGAGAGAGAGAGAGGGAGAGAGGGGGAGGGGGGGGAGGGGGAGGTCGTAGTAGTTTGCTTGTTTGTTGTTTAACGCCGTACTAATCAATTTCGTAGTAGTTTTATTCGCAGTAGTAGTAGTAGTAGTAATAGAAGTAGTAGTAGTAGTAGTAGTAGTAGTAGTAGTAGTAGTAGTAGTAGTAGTAGTATTTCAGTTATATTAGCTTAAAGTGGGAGGAAAGCCAGAAGTGATGCAGATTTTTCACGTCATTATACTTAGTTGTAGGGGCAGTAGTATTAGTATTAGTAGCAGCTAGCGGCAGCAGCAGCGGTAGAAGTAGTAGTAGTAGTAGTAGTAGTGGTAGTAGTAGTAGTAGTAGTAGTAGTGGTAGTAGTAGTAGTAGTAGGTATTTTCCTCTCGCTCATTTTTTTATGCCAGGGCCTCCATGATAACGATCGAGTGTAGTTTTGCATGCCAAAGCTACTGCAATGTCACCGATTCCTGCCCTATCACATGAATAATATTACGGTCTTCTAATGCGATATCGTTATATACTCACATAAAGGAAGATATGTATACGAATACAGATAAATGTGCTAAAAATGAGAATGTTGAATACAAATATTCAAATTTATCCATGCCTTTTCAAGAGCTTTCTTCCACCGTCAAACAACAAAAGAAAAGGATTTTGGTAGCGTGCCAACTTTGGTTTCTAAGCGCATGCATGTGCAAGCTGATGTAACGTTATATTGCAAAAGACGAGCTCTGCGCTCGTGCGGCGTTCATTGCACTCTTACAGCCTCGGCCCGTTGTCAGTTTCATCTGACCTACATTCGACGCGCACGTGCGACTTTCATTCAGGCCGCTGACATCAACGTAAACAAGTACGCCATCTTGAACATACAGACAAAATAATTGTTTAGCACAATGACAAACTTTATACTGTTAAGGATTGACACAACTCATCTCCCTGATATTCTTTATACTTAATAAATGAATGACTGTATAAAAGTGACGAGAAAAATGACTCGATATATTGAAGATGCCACATAAAGCGACAAATTTTGGACGTTTTGTCATTTTCCTGAATAGATGATAAAAATGTGTAAAAATAAATCTATTTATGTACACTTAGACGTAAAAACATATGTACTTTATGTAGCTTTATAAAATTCTCGATATATTGGTTTCTAAAAACTGATACGTCTAAAATACATCTGGGCGGTTTTATGAAACAATAGTCACATTTTATTAAGCTAAAATGCTAAACACTTTCATGAAACGCGTGACAAAAAGATGAACCAGACCCTATCACCCTTCCTGTCCCAAATGAGGATAAAAATGGTATTTGTAGATAAAACAAAAAAACCAACATGAGACTTCGATGCTACGGAATTTGACCCACAGCATCAGGCCACACAGAAAACACTCTAAAAGAATCTGCAGAAGAATAGATGTTGGCCAGTTGACGCCGGCGACAGTGACTACACTTGCTGCTGATGTGACTCCTCGCTACGTATGCATTCATTCACAAGTACAAGTCACACTGCACTGCCGAGATCCCAGGCAAGGCCTGGCCATTCACAAAACATCTGGAGCTGATCAGATTAAAACCATCCTTATCCTACCCATCTCTCATCTTGGTTCGTCCCAACGGAGTGTCCGTTGCATCTGCTCTGGGCGAGTCCATCTGGATAATGGGTTAGGGGAATATCCGACCCTGACCTTTAAAAGCGGCTTGTGGTGAAGACCCCCAGTATCAAAATAGCTGAAAAATGGCCAGACATACATGTCGTTGTGCAATTTAACTTTTTTTTGTTGTCTGCGGGTTTGGCACAAGGGACGTTATTACCTCGCAGTGCCATTCCGCGAACACAGCACTATAATGGGGATGTTATCACACAGTAAGTGCTGCTATTCAAGCGGTACATCGCAAACATCCCTGTGTCAATGCTGCATCTACTTCTAACACTGACGTGACCGTAGCGACTGCATCTAACTCTCATGTTAAGGTTGCCGTAGCGACTGCTTCTGCTTGTACTGCTACTACATCCCCCGTAACGACTGACTTTACTTCTAACGCTATCCCCCGTAACGACTGACTTTACTTCTAACTCTACGTCTCCCGTAACGACTGACGCTACATCCAACGATACACCTCCCGTAACACTGACTTTACTTCTAATGCTACACCTCCCGTAACGGTTGACTTTACTTCTAACTCTACACCTCCCGTAACGACTGACTTTACTTCTAACTCTACACCTCCCGTAACGACTGACTTTACTTCTAACTCTACACCTCCCGTAACGACTGACTTTACTTCTAACTCTACGTACCCCGTAACGACTGACTTTACTTCTAACTCTACACCTCCCGTAACGACTGACTTTACTTCTAACTCTACACCTCCCGTAACGACTGACTTTACTTCTAACTCTACACCTCCCGTAACGACTGACTTTACTTCTAACTCTACACCTCCCGTAACGACTGACTTTACTTCTAACTCTACACCTCCCGTAACGACTGACTTTACTTCTAACGCTATCCCCCGTAACGACTGACTTTACTTCTAACTCTACACCTCCCGTAACGACTGATTTTACTTTTAACTCTACGTCTCCCGTAACGACTGACGCTACATCCAACGATACACCTCCCGTAACACTGACTTTACTTCTAATGCTACACCTCCCGTAACGGCTGACTTTACTTCTAACACTACGCCTCCCGCAACGACTGACTTTACTTCTAACTCTACACCTCCCGTAACGACTGACTTTACTTCTAACTCTACACCTCCCGTAACGACTGACTTTACTTCTAACTCTACACCTCCCGCAACGACTGACTTTACTTCTAACGCTACGTACCCCGTAACGACTGACTTTACTTCTAAAGCTACGTCTCCCGTAACACTGACTTTACTTCTAACGCTACGTACCCCGTAACGACTGACTTTACTTCTAACTCTACACCTCCCGTAACGACTGACGCTACATCCAACGATACACCTCCCGTAACACTGACTTTACTTCTAATGCTACACCTCCCGTAACGGCTGACTTTACTTCTAACACTACGCCTCCCGCAACGACTGACTTTACTTCTAACGCTACGTACCCCGTAACGACTGACTTTACTTCTAATGCTACACCTCCCGCAACGACTGACTTTACTTCTAACGCTACGTACCCCGTAACGACTGACTTTACTTCTAACACTACGTACCCCGTAACGACTGACTTTACTTCTAATGCTACACCTCCCGCAACGACTGACTTTACTTCTAACGCTACGTACCCCGTAACGACTGACTTTAGTTCTAACGCTACGTACCCCGTAACGACTGACTTTACTTCTAAAGCTACGCCTCCCGTAACGACTACCATAGCGGCTGCTTCTGCTTCTTCCGACCATGTCTGTGGAGTATAGGTAACTCAAAACCAATCTGGATTCACATAAAAGCAGATCTAATCAGCTATGAAATCAGCATCAGGTAAATGTTGTGTCAATTTTAGGGGAGAGAAGCATATTGTGTTATAACAGATTTCATAGACTATATGTTAGTCTACCCGCAGGGGTCTACTTCTAGCGGTAGAAGCTAATGGGCTTCTACTACTAATACTACTACTACTACTACTAATACTACTACTATTACTACTGCTGCTGTTGCTGCTGTTGCTGCTGTTGCTGCTACTACTACTATACTGCTACCACTACTGTACTGCTACTACTATTACTACTTCTACTACTACTACAGCTACTACCACTACTACTTTTACTACTACAGCTACTACTACTACTACTACTACTATTACTGCTACTACTACTACTACTGCTACTGCTACTATACTGCTACCACTACTGTACTGCTACAACTATTACTACTACTACTTCTATTACTACTACTACTACTACTACTACTTCTATTACTACTACTGCTACTACTACTACTATTGCTAGAGGCGACTGATGAGATCGAGTGATCAGGTTTGGCAACTTGGTTGACTGCATATCATTATAGCCCGGTTTGTCAGTCTCGAATAGGCTGTCGTCATATGACTGGAATAAACAAACACAGCATCTACATCTGCTACTACGTGCGCTACCAGTGATATTGCTACTTCTACAAAAGTTCTGGTGACACAGGTGACCCAGTCGTCTAGGGCGCCACAGTTCTCTGCGCAGAGTTTCGTCCCTTTGGCTTGTCAGAAACATATGAAACTGAGTTCGAATCCCAATTTCGTCGTGATTATGTTTCTAGGTTTGTCAGCACCCATGCTCTCGGGTGTGACCAAAGTACTGCTACTACTACTACAAGTACTACTACTACTACTACTACTACTACTACTACTACTATTACTTTTGCTGCTTCTACTACTGCTACTACTATTGCTACTGCTACTACTACTACTACTACTACTAGTTCTATTACTCTACTACAACTACTACTACTGTTACTACTACTACTACTACTACTACTACTACTATTACTACTACTACTACTACTACAGCGCTCCACCACTACTGCTGATACATCTTCTACGACTACTTCTACTAATGATTCTGCTAATACTTGAGACCCGTGAAGATCCGGGGTAGAATAGGTCTTCAGCAACCCATGCTAGCCGTAAAAGGCGAATATGCTTGTCGTAAAAGGCGACTAACGGGATCGAGTGGTCAGGCTCGCTGACTTGGTTGATACATGTCATAGATCCCAAATGCGTGGATCGATGCTCATGATGTCAGTCACTGGATTGTCTGGTCCAGACTCGATTATTTACAGACCGCCGTCATATAGCTGGAATATTGCTGAGTGCGGCGTTAAACAACAAACAAACAAACATGCCATCGATCCTAATTGCGTGGAACGATGCTCATAATGTCAATCACTGGATTGTCTGGTCCAGACTCGATTATTTACAGATCGCCGTCATACAGCTGGAATATTGCTGAGTGCGGCGTTAAACAAGAAACAAACAAACAAACAAGCATGTCATCGATCCTAATTGCGTGGAACGATGCTTATGATGGCAATCACTGGATTGTCTGGTCCAGACTCCATTATTTACAGACCGCCGTCATATAGCTGGAATAGTGCTGAGGGCGGCGTTAAACAAGCCCTCGATCGCTTGTCAGTATGCGAGTTAGTGTGGCTTAACGCTACTTTTAGCATTATTCCAGCCATATCACGGCGGGACACCGAGTTATATCCTTGATGTGACCGAAAGGAGGGGACAACATTCCTGTCACGTTTCCCCAGTGCTTGGTCTCATGACGGACACATCAAGTAGTTCGGTGTGCGAAGTCGATGACTATTTCAGCTGTTGGTCTTTTGATCTGAAAATTCGTCAAAAAACGTATACATTTCTTCCTTCTCTTAGTTTTTCAATTGTAGGCGTGGGATCATTGTTCCTAATACATCGGGTCGATCAAACACCCAATATATCCTTGTTTCTTTGATGTTCGTTAGAGTGAGTGAGTGAATAATCTTTTACGCCGCAGTAAACGTTCCTGATCTATTCCGTATCTCTGTACATATGTTTGACCTGGTCAGGCAAACCAGCTGTTTTTAGCATGATCAACGATCAACCAGGCTACAGCTTGTGAGTGAGTGAGTGAGTATGGTTTTACGCCGCTTTTAGCAATATTCCAGCAATATCACGTCGGGGGACACCAGAAATGGGCTTCACACATTGTACCCATCTCGGGAATCGAACCCGGGTATTCGGCGTGACGATCGAACGCTTTAACCACTAGGCTACCCGACCGCCCCTTCAGCTTGTGACTACCCTATCGTCAGTACTCGGCTCTGATGTTTGTTTGTTTGCTTGTTTGTTTGTTTGTTCTTTATCGCCGAATTGGAATAATCGTCAATTTCATTAAAGCTGCAAATTAAGCCTGGACAAGGCGGACCAGTTATGTCTGTTTGTTGTTTAAAGCGGCACTCAGCAATATTCCAGCTATATGACGGCGTTCTGTAAATAATTGAGTCTAGACCAGACAATACAGTGATTGACGTCATGAACATTGATCTACGCAAGTTGGAGACGATGAGACGCGAGCCTGACCACCCGATACCGTTAGTCGCATCTTACGACAAGCATGGGTTGCTGTAGACCAATTCTAACCGGATATTCACGTGGGGAGACCAGCATGGGATCATGAAGACCAATACTAACCCGGATCTTCACGGGCCACTCGGCTTTAATGACAAGCATGGGATACCGGAGAGTCCATTCTGCAATCCCCACGAGGTCCAGGTTTCAAGACAAATATATTACCCTAATATTGTGAAAGAAATCATATCACATTTAACACGCATTGTATAACAGGTGGTAAACTTTTGAGTGAGTATAGGTTTACACTGCTTTTAACAATATTCCAGCAAAACAACTACGGGGGACACACACTCTACCTGTGTTGGGAACGCGGACCTTCGACTCGACGACCGAACACTTTAACCACTAGGCTACCCATGCACCCGTTTTCTAATAAACAATCGGAAATACTGATTTTAATTTGGGACAATTCGGACAGTGTCGTGTATGTAGATATGAGACAACTTTTGACAACCCTTGACTTTTCGGGATCAAGCCACTCCATGCAGGGGTCCGTTCCTTTGTGAGATTAGCACCGTTGTCTGTATGGCTTTAAATATCCTCGATCTTATCTCACCTTTAAGACTCGAGGAGACCACCAGGGTAGTCTGACGTTACATGGGGAAAACATGACCCAATAATAGCAGCGTTATCTTGATAACCAAAGGAGTAAAACAGCCCCTTGAACCGCGTTCACTGCCAACAATATGCTTGGCATGGAAAAATATACTAAATGAAATGTGATAACCTAAAATATAAAAATAATAATTGAAGGTATGTAGGTGTTTGCTTTGATGGGCTATCGGTGTTTCGGACGCTGTGAATCCAACCTGGAAAACGTGTTGAAGTGGAGTTTAGTTACGATATCGTCACCTTTACACAAGCCAGGAGACAGGTGTTGTGTTTCCTGCGAGCGTACACGCGCTTTCCCCGGGTCGCCCGCCACCCGTCTTATGTAACCAGGAGTACAGAGCCAACATCTCGCGGTCATCCTTGCACTCTTTCAAAACCTTAAGTGTTAAAGCTGCACATCTGCTTCTGTTTGTTTGTTTGTTTGTTGTTTAACGCCGCAGTCTGCAGTATTCCAGCTATATGACGGCGATCTGTAAATAATCGAGTCTGGTCCAGGCAATCCAGTGATTGATATCATGAGCATCGATCCAATTGGGATCGATGACAGGCATCAACCAAGACTTTTATGGCAAGCATGGGTTGCTGAAGACCTTTTCTACCCCGGATCTTCACAGGTCTCGCCTGCTTCTAATGTTTCTGGATTTAGTTTAGTTTAGTTTAGTTTAGTTTAGTTTAGTTTAGTTTAGTTTAGTTTAGTTTAGTTTAGTTTAGTTTAGTTTAGTTTAGTTTAGTTTAGTTTAGTTTAGTGAGGTGAGGTGAGGTGAGTGCTAGCCCACTGTGATACCATGCCGCAGTTTAACATGAATACCCCACTCAGACACTGTATACTGACTCCGAGCCGACCAGTCCTTGTTTTAGCCCCTTAATGCCGAGCACCAAACATGGTAACAACACGTACCATCTTTAAACGTCTTTTGGTATGACGCGGCCGGGGATCGAACCCCGGACCTTCCACTCTCCCAGTGGACGCTCTACCACTAGACCACGGAGGGGGTTTGTATACTTACTATAGGGCGTCGGTTTTACCTTCGAATTCGTTCTTTGCTGAAGACAGATTCTACCCCGGATCTTACTTTCGTGATTGACAAAGTCATCGTCACGAGGGATAACGATTGTGTAAGGTGGCGATTATCATGACTTAGAAAGATGATAATTGTAGTCTTTAATGGTTGTGAAAGGTGACAATTGAAACAGGATTATAAAATGATTCTGTATGATACTAATTGAAAAATATAGTTATGACTGTGAAATATGATGGTTAGCATGGTTTTGAAAGATATTTATAGTCTATGATAATTAGTGAGTTAGTGAGTTGGGTCTAACGCCGCTTGGGGTCTAACAGCTTAGTGTGGATGGAAAGCCCGAAGTGATACAGGTCTCAGATGCTTACAACTTTAGTAAAACCTACGAGCACGGGTATGGTGCTGAAAAAACTAACAACATAATCGGGGCGAACCAGGATTCGAACCCACGATCATGTTTCTGGCGTACCCAAGGGAAGCAATTCTACACAGCGAATTCCTGCTGCTCAGACGAATAGGCCAATGATCGCGAAACACAATCAGTATTGCAGAGGATTTTATGCTTACCAGATTGACATGATTGTGAAAGCTAGTGATTGAAATGATTGTGAATTATAATGTTTGCAAACGATAATGATTGACAAACAAGATAATGATTGACATGTTTGTGAAAGACTCACACTCACACTGTATAACTATATTCTTCCAACTTCCACCATGAATCATAAAATACATTTCAAGCTATCACAAAATGCACTGTAAGATATAATAAATTCATCTATTGATACTTCAAAATCGAATTGGGGGCGGTCGGGTAGCCTAGTGGTTAAAGCGTTCGCTCGTCATGCCGTGATATTGCTGGAATATTGCTAAAGCGGCGTAAAACCAAAGTCACTCAGTCAAAATCGAATTTGTCATACCAGTCATTATTTTATGATGTTATGAAATCGAATTTGTGATAGTTTTTCTGAAGTATTTTTAATTTTGTGATATCACTAAATGAATTATTGATAAAAACTAGTGAATAAATGTTAAAACGTCCCTTTTATTTCTGAAACCTTGTCAATCTGGACGACGGTGCATTCCTTTCAAACAGCTGACTAAAACACCAGCCAGTCACAGGCACTTCGATAAACACCCTTGATCCAAGCTGAATTTCATTTCGCCTTCTGACAGCCGACAGCCGGCTACCGACATAAGAGGAGTCACGTTATTTTCTTCATTTAATGGTATTTGCCTATCTATTTATCTAAATATTATTTTATCAAGTCGTATTTAATGTTTGCACTGACACAGAATCAAACACACGACATCCTTTGTAAATTCACAAATTTAAATATTAAATAACACCACGGAAAAGTGTGGTTATTTGTCACTACTGTTGACTTTATTATATTCGATATACTTGCGGTCCTACAATGATTCAATCATCTCCCTAATACAATCGTCGTTCCCTTTAATAGTTCGCATCAGTTTACATTAATCATAAATATTTCAATAAGGTGAAGTATTTTCGACATTCATATATACTGTGTGCACTTGAATCGCTGGCAGAACCCTGAGGGCCCAAACTCCCCGCGCTTGTGTCAATACCATTCACATCTTACATACTTGTCAAGTCATTCCCGTTCGGGGTCAAAGGTCATGAATGATGGGATATTTTTACTTCGTAGAAAAAAGTCTAAGCGCCCTGCACGCGATGTCCTTGGCTATGGAAATACGCATCTTTCTTTTCGTTTTCATATTTTTGTGTTATATACAAAACCCGGAATGGCTCCATTGGTACGAAAGAGGATTCCATCTACTCCTTGTTGATCAGAGCTATACGGGTTTCAATGATGAGTATATTTCGTGTTTGCATTAAGTCAGTGGTGGAGAGCAGTGTATTTACTTCATTCAATAGCAAATGGGCTGACGGTGAGAATAAATGTTAGAATACAATGATTTCTAAACAGGGTTGCGTGCGGCAGATGTACCAGGTCAGAGGTTAACTGTTGTGGCTGAATTTCACGTTTTCATTTGGAGTAAACGCGAATAGGCTTTAGAAAATAAGATGATCCACGCCAATTCCGCGGGTGAAGGGACAAAAGGTGCCGGTTTCGTCTCGTTGGTGGGTCAAAGGGTTAAAATATGAAGATATTTTGAGGCAGAAAAGCAACATTGGTATTCTGCGTCAACGTTAACCCCTTCCCACCTGTCAGGGCTGTAGGTATAACTGAGAAGGTTTTCCAGGAGAATTACTTTACGAAATTTTTCTCTTCAATAAAGACACATCTTAAAAATTACTAAAGGTCGAAACACTCCACAACCCTCGAATAAGTAATATTGATATTAACATTAATGTTGTATCAAAACTTACAATATTAATATACAATGTATTACAACTGGCATCACTAATGTGGTTTTTTTGTGCGGTTAGGCCATCTGGTCCGTTTGATGCCACTGTTGTAGGCCATTGTTAAGTGATGTTGTAGGCCATTGGTAAGTGATGTTGTAGGCCATTTGTAAGTGTTGTTGTAGGCCATTGGTAAGTGATGTTGTAGGCCATTTGTAAGTGTTGTTGTAGGCCATTGGTAAGTGATGTTGTAGGCCATTTGTAAGTGTTGTTGTAGCCATTTGTAAGTGATGTTGTAGGCCATTGGTAAGTGATGTTGTACGTCCATTTGTAAGTGTTGTTGTAGGCCATTGGTAAGTGATGTTGTAGGCCATTGGTAAGTGATGTTGTAGGTCATTGGTAAGTGATGTTGTAGGCCATTTTTAAGTGATGTTGTAGGCCATTGGTAAGTGATGTTGTAGGCCATTGGTAAGTGATGTTGTAGGCCATTTGTAAGTGTTGTTGTAGGCCATTTGTAAGTGATGTTGTAGGCCATTTGTAAGTGATGTTGTAGGCCATTTGTAAGTGATGTTGTAGGCCATTTGTAAGTGTTGTTGTAGGCCATTTGTAAGTGTTGTTGTAGGCCATTTGTAAGTGATGTTGTAGGCCATTTGTAAGTGTTGTTGTAGGCCATTTGTAAGTGATATTGTAGGCCATTTGTAAGTGATGTTGTAGGCCATTTGTAAGTGTTGTTGTAGGCCATTTGTAAGTGATGTTGTAGGCCATTTGTAAGTGTTGTTGTAGGCCATTTGTAAGTGTTGTTGTAGGCCATTTGTAAGTGTTGTTGTAGGCCATTTGTAAGTGTTGTTGTAGGCCATTTGTAAGTGTTGTTGTAGGCCATTTGTAAGTGTTGTAGGCCATTTGTAAGTGTTGTTGTAGGCCATTTGTAAGTGTTGTTGTAGGCCATTTGTAAGTGATGTTGTAGGCCATTTGTAAGTGTTGTTGTAGGCCATTTGTAAGTGATGTTGTACGTCCATTTGTAAGTGTTGTTGTAGGCCATTTGTAAGTGATGTTGTACGTCTATTTGTAAGTGTTGTTGCAGAACATTTTTATGTGCTATTGTACGTCCGTGTGTAAGTGCTGTTGTACATTCATGTGTACGTTAGTGCTATTGTACGTCCATTTGTAAGTGCTGTTGTACGTTCATGTGTAAGTGTTGTTGTTCGTTCAATTTTAAGTGCAATGGTACATCCATATGTAAGTGCTAACGTACGTCCATAAGTAAGTGTTGTTGTACGTCCGTGTGTAAGTGCTATTGTACGTCCATTAGTAAGTGCTGTTGTACGTCCACTTGTAAGTGCTATTACACGTCCATTTGTAAGTGTTGTTGTTCGTTCAATTTTACGTGCAATGGTACATCCATATGTAAGTGCTATTGTACGTCCATACGTAAGTTTTGTTGTACGTCCATTTGTAAGTGCTGTTGTTCGTCCATTTGTAAGTGATGTAGTACGTCCACTTGTAAGTGCTATTGATTCCCCAGATGGGTGCTATTTCTGAATCCCGTTCTTTCTGTCGTGGTATGACCAAACTGTTTTAAAGGCGGCTGTCACCACACCAACTCACTGCAGGAACAGGTTTAATATTCCTACAAGTTGCACACAATCGGTTAAATACAAATAAACGGCATGCTATTCTCTTCAGTTGGTTGAATTTAATCCACAAGTATTTTTTCAATTATGAACCTATTTTCATTAAAACAATTATGGTCGCTTGGTGAGCCACGAGCACCCTCCGCAAGGCCTGACGGGGACATCCTGACGTTTCTGACAAGATCGGCCATTTTAACGTGAACTGATTGGCACGGTAAACGATGGCGGCCTTCGCATCTCAAATCTTCCCAGTAGGTGGCGGAGGAACTGGGAAGGGCTATCACCCTTGGCTGCTTGAGTCATAAGAATGTATATGACACTGCAGCAGCATTTACACCCGAATCTAAACGTCGGTTAAACCGCGGATGTACTACATGTACCTGTGGTTTAACAAGCCTTGTGACACGTCAACCAAGCTGGACAGCGTCGAAAGTTCAGTTTCTCACAGTTCACGATAGAGACTGTTCCTGGCACTGCGGCAATTGCTGCTCTTCTTCTACAATCATTTCCACAAACCGCTTCCATTGGCCAAATATAACATTGCTCATTTAACAAGAACTACAACAGCTGCTACTGCTAGGGCTACTGGTGCCTCTACTAATGCTGATGTTTCAACTACTAATACTCGTGCTACCACCACTATTACTACAACTACTAATACTACCACTACTACTACTGAGGAGTGGCCCAGTCGTCTAAGGCGCCGCGATTCGCTGTACAGAGTTGCGTCCCTTGGGCACGCCAGAAACCTATGATTGTGGGTTCGAATCCCGGTTCGACCCGATTATGTTTCTAGGTTTGTCAGCACCATACCCGTGATCGTTGGTTTCACCGAAGTGGTAAACGTCTGAGACCTGGTCTAGAGGTAGAGCGTCCGCCCGGAGAGCGGAAGGTCCGGGGGTCATACCAAAAGACGTTAAAAGATGGTACTTGTTGTTACCCCGTCTGGCGCTCGGCATTAAGGGGCTAAAACAAGGACTGGTCGGGTCGGAGTCAGTATACTGTGTCTGAGTAGGGTATTCATGTTAAACTGCGGCATGGTATCTCAGTGGGCTAGCACTATAAATCGGCTTCAGTCCGGACTAGTACAAGCAGCCACACACACGTGCATGCACGTCGCTGTATAAGTGTAATATTCTTGGACGCGACGTTAAACCCCATTTCACCTCACCTCACCTGACCTCACTTCTCTCTAATGTCTCCTCTACTTCAACTGCTTCTATCAGGACAGACTATGGGTTCCATTTTGCTGTACACCTTGCCGCTAATTAATCGTGATGTTAACCCTCAATTCAAAGGGGCCAACATGAAAACAACCTCATACGTTTCTCTCGATTCCCTTGGAATGAAACCTTTTTTTCGGCTCTTTCGTAAAGATGACATATTGAACGGGAACAAATAAGTTCATATTTCACCAGAGATATATTTTCATATAGTATTCTACAAAAAAAATCGGCGGAACCACCCAAGCTTGGATTGTGACATTGGGTTGTTTGACAAGCAACCCCTACCACTGTGTACACAGTGAAACACACGCCTTGAAAATATACAGCGTTGAACTTGAGGACATAAAGACCACGACCAGATGCATTTCTCCATACGTAAGATACTTCAACTCATTTGTACCCGAAACGTTAACCCTCTCAATACCAAACCAAGTTGAATGAAATTTACATAAACCAATCCATTTTACGAAAAAGGCTTCTTTGTTGTTTAACTCCAATATTTCCGCTATATAACGGTGGTCTGTACAGAATCGAATGTAGACCGGACAATGCAGTGATTGATATTATCAGCAACGACCCAAGCCGTGGGGGTACGATGGCACGCAATCAACCAAGTCACTGAGTCTGACCACCCGATACAGATAGTCCCCTCTGACGGCCAGCACAGTTTGTTTGGGGACCTATGTCCTGAATCGCCGAGGGGAAATTTGAGAGAGAAGTCGCGTTGTGTCAAGCATGAGTGAGTAAGTGAGTGAGTTGGGTTTAACGCCGCTTTTAACATTATTCCAGTTATATCACGGCGTGTCAGCTTAATGTGGGAGGAAGGCCCGAAGTGATGCAGGTCTCAGACGTTTACCACTTCGGTGAAACCCACGAGCACGGGTATGGTGCTGACAAACCTAGAAACATAATCGGGTGGTCCGAGGGACTGTGTCAAGCACGAAGAACTTAATGTTAATTATCTTCATAACGAACCTGTAGTACGCGTGACAAACAGATATAGCTCTCTTTAAAATGAATCAAGTGTGACTTCATCATGCCAGCCACAGGCTTGAGTATTGAGCTCCTTAGCGGACAACAAGGTCCAGTGGTTTTCTCCCCTGTCCACAGATTCCTCCCTACACCATAACATCTACTCCACCATACGGTACGATCTCCGGAACCTAACATGTCGTCGTTCGTTCGTGAAAACGCTGCCTTCCATCAGCTCTGAACAGACAGAACCGGCTTTTATCAGTGAAGACGACCCTCTGCCAGTCACGTCGCTGCCAACGAAGTACAATCCGGGCCCATCTCAATCTCTGACGACGATGTTGCGCTGTTAATAACTGTCCTCTGTAAGGTATGCCCGCCCTAATTCCTTGAGCCCTGAGTCACCTGGCCACTGTCTGTTAACCAACCATAAGCCCTAAGGCATTCGTCGCTGATGACATCACTGTTAGAATTCGATTCCGGAGATGCAAAGTACGCAAGTACCGGTCTTCATTTGGTGTAGTTACCCTGGGTCTGCCTTTTCTTGGCCTGTCTGATGCCTGTCCGGTCTGTCTGTAACGTTGCATCAGATTCGTTAACAATAAGCCCTAAGGCATTCGTCGCTGATGACATCACTGTCAGAAATCGATTCCGGAGATGCAAAGTACGCAAGTACCGGTCTTCATTTGGTGTAGTTACCCTGGGTCTGCCTTTTCTTGGCCCGTCGGATGCCTGTCCGGTCTGTCTGTAACGTTGCATCAGATTCGTTACAACAACACGGGAGCAACGAGAGTTCTAGCCATCTGGGCATGGCTGGCTACCATCTGTATCATATCCTGGGTCCGCTCGCATTGTTCGGGTATCAGTCGTGGCATTTCTGTGTTTTTGTTTCTGTTTATCAGTGTGAATGTCTGACATGCCGACCGTATTATTTATAAACCATTGTTGCACGTGTAAATCCGACTGTCTAATCGGCACTTTTTTTTTCTCACCTTTTAGCATTTTCTACAAACAAAACGTGCCGTGGACGTGTATCACTATCTGTATAGATCGTTGTTGTGTTTGGACGATGTGTTTTGCATTGAAATTTTAAATTTATGTTTTAAATTATTTGCAAATTCATTTGTAAATTGGTAAAGTGTCTTCTGGCCGTCAGTTTATTATATGCCCTATACATGCGTGTCAGTTGGATAAACGTACACTTATGCGCTTATATCGTGAAATATAATAACATGTATTATATACCCAGTATGCATTGTTCATTAGGTAGAGGTAGACTCGGGATCAAGGTTGAGCTTTATGATAGAGTCGCATATAGGTTACCATGCACCTTGAGTAGACATCAAACATCACTGTGGCAGTCAGTAACATTCAAGTCGCCCCAGTTATAACGTTAGACCAGACCTGTGTTTCTGCAGACAGGTCGTTTTGTTGCCTGGCGGGCTGTTAATGTCTGACAACTGGTATTGTTATGATAAACATTGTCGATGTGCGTTACAGACATAGTGTCGACCAACGGTGTGCATTAAGGATAAGACAAGAAGGGATAGCGGTGGTGTGTGTGTGTGTGTGTGTGTGTGTGTGTGTGTGTGTGTGTGTGTGTGTGTGTGTGTGTGTGTGTGTGTGTGTGTGTGTGTGTGTGTGTGTGTGTGTGTGTGTGTGTGTGTGTGTGTGTGTGTGTGTGTGTGTGTGTGTGTGTGTATTGGGTGTCGGTGTTTAGTATATATGTGTGTGTGTAGGGTGAGAGTGTGTGTTGGTTGGTGCGGGGTCTATGGGCGTGTGTCTGTCGAGGGGGATGTAGGGCGTGTGTGTATGTGTTTATAGTGTGTGTGCAGAGAATGGGGGTCTATTGGTGTGTTTATATAGAGTGTGGATGTGTGGTGTGTGAATGTGTGTGGTCGGTAGTGTGTGGGTGTGGGTGTGGGTGTGTGTAGAGTGCGGGGGTGTATGGGTGTGTGTAGAGTGTGGATGTGTGGATGTGTGGTGGTCGGTGTTTGGGTGTGAAGTGTGTGTAGAGTGTAGATGTGTGGTGGGCGGTGTTTGGGTGTGAAGTGTGTTTTGAGTGTGGATGTGTGGTGGGCGGTGTTTGGGTGTGAAGTGTGTGTAGAGTGTAGAGGTGTGGTGGGCGGTGTTTGGGTGTGAAGTGTGTTTTGAGTGTGGATGTGTGGTGGGCGGTGTTTGGGTGTGAAGTGTGTTTTGAGTGTAGATGTGTGGTGGGCGGTGTTTGGGTGTGAAGTGTTTGTAGAGTGTGGATGTGTAGATGTGTGGTGGGCGGTGTTTGGGTGTGATGTGTGTGTAGAGTGTAGATGTGTGGTGGGCGGTGTTTGGGTGTGAAGTGTGTGTAGAGTGTGGATGTGTGGTATGTGTATGTGGGCGGTGTGTGTGTGTGGAGTGTGTTTTGAGTGTGGATGTGTGGTGGGCTGATGTGGGTAGTGTGTGTACGTGGGTGGCGCGTGGGTGTGTAGTGTGTGGGTGTTAAGTGTATGGGTGTGTGTATCGGTTGTGTAGGGTGTGGTGTGTGGATGTGGGTAGTTTGTGTACGTGGGTGGCGCGTGGGTGTGTAGTGTGTGGGTGTTAAGTGTATGGGTGTGTGTATCGGTTGTGTAGGGTGTGGTGTGTGGATGAGGGTGGTTTGGGAGTATTGTGCGCGTGTGTGTCTTTATGTTTGGGGATTACTGGGAGGCAGAACAAGTTCACCATCTGTGTTTCACAGTGGAATTCAGTGACAGACCAGGTTCCAAGTTCACAATCTGTGTCTGAAGAGGCTTGCGAACCCATGTTAATTCTCTGTGCTCTGATCTCGGATTCAAAGGCGGGTTCGGACACCATATCTACCGTTGTGAGAACCTGTGCTCCAAATTACTCGTCTTCAATTATTTGGGACTTTAATGTATTTTTTAAAATACTGTTTAAAGCGGCGTTAAACCCACGCATTAGACAACGTCTGATGGAAACGGTCATTTTCACTCTGGAACACAATCATGTTCATACACGCCCACTGTGCCTCCTATCAAATATCCCGCCATTCATCCTCGCCTAAAGTTTCACAGTACTTATCCGGAAAAACAAACCCCCCACTTCATCCCACCCATCGACACACAACACCGACCCTTCCAATCAACCCCAGCCCCCGACTGTAGCCACGGACAACAAACACCTGCCACACCCACCGACCGACACACAAGACCGACACACAAGACCGACACACAAGACCGACACACAAGACCGACACACAAGACCGACACACAAGACCGACACCAGCCCCCGACTCCATCCACCGACTCAACCCACCGACCGACACACAAGACCGACACACAAGACCGACACCAGCCCCCGACTCCATCCACCGACTCCACCCACCGACCGACACACAAGACCGACACACAAGACCGACACCAGCCCCCGACTCCATCCACCAACTCAACCCACCGACCGACACACAAGACCGACACCAGCCCCCGACTCCATCCACCGACTCAACCCACCGACGCACAAGACCGACACACAAGACCGACACACAAGACCGACACACAAGACCGACACACAAGACCGACACACAAGACCGACACCAGCCCCCGACTCCATCCACCGACTCAACCCACCGACCGACACACAAGACCGACACCAGCCCCCGACTCCATCCACCGACTCAACCCACCGACCGACACACAAGACCGACACCAGCCCCCGACTCCATCCACCGACTCAACCCACCGACGCACAAGACCGACACACAAGACCGACACACAAGACCGACACACAAGACCGACACACAAGACCGACACACAAGACCGACACCAGCCCCCGACTCCATCCACCGACTCAACTCACCGACTCAACCCACCGACACACAAGACCGACACACAAGACCGACACACAAGACCGACACACAAGACCGACACCAGCCCCCGACTCCATCCACCGACTCAACCCACCGACTCAACCCACCGACCGACACACAAGACCGACACACAAGACCGACACCAGCCCCCGACTCCATCCACCGACTCAACCCACCGACTCAACCCACCGACCGACACACAAGACCGACACCAGCCCCCGACTCCATCCACCGACTCAACCCACCGACTCAACCCACCGACCGACACACAAGACCGACACCAGCCCCCGACTCCATCCACCGACTCAACCCACCGACTCAACCCACCGACCGACACACAAGACCGACACCAGCCCCCGACTCCATCCACCGACTCAACCCACCGACTCAACCCACCGACCGACACACAAGACCGACACACAAGACCGACACCAGCCCCCGACTCCATCCACCGACTCAACCCACCGACTCAACCCACCGACCGACACACAAGACCGACACCAGCCCCCGACTCCATCCACCGACTCAACTCACCGACTCAACCCACCGACCGACACACAAGACCGACACACAAGACCGACACACAAGACCGACACCAGCCCCCGACTCCATCCACCGACTCAACCCACCGACTCAACCCACCGACCGACACACAAGACCGACACACAAGACCGACACCAGCCCCCGACTCCATCCACCGACTCAACCCACCGACTCAACCCACCGACCGACACACAAGACCGACACCAGCCCCCGACTCCATCCACCGACTCAACCCACCGACTCAACCCACCGACCGACACACAAGACCGACACCAGCCCCCGACTCCATCCACCGACTCAACCCACCGACTCAACCCACCGACCGACACACAAGACCGACACCAGCCCCCGACTCCATCCACCGACTCAACCCACCGACGCACAAGGCCGGCCACTGCCTTTGACTCCACACACCAACAATAAATACCTGCCACTCCCACCGACACACAACACCGACCCCACCAACCAACCCCACCCACCGACTCCACCCACTGACACCAAACAGCTGCCACACCCACCGACCGACACACAAGACCGACACCAGCCCCCGACTCCATCCACCGACTCAACCCACCGACGCACAAGGCCGGCCACTGCCTTTGACTCCACACACCAACAATAAATACCTGCCACTCCCACCGACACACAACACCGACCCCACCAACCAACCCCACCCACCGACTCCACCCACTGACACCAAACAGCTGCCACACCCACCGACCCACGCTCCACCCACCGACAACTCTCACCAACCGCACCCACAGACAACACTCACCGTCCCCACACACTGACAACCACCGGCCGCACCCACTGACCCCACCCAGCGGCCGCACCCACCGACCCAACCCACTGACAACATCCACCAGCCACCGCCCCTTACCCCAACCACCGGCCGCACCCACTGACCCCACCCAGCGGCCGCACCCACCGACCCCACCCACTGACAACATCCACCAGCCACCGCCACTGACCCCAACCACCGGCCGCACCCACTGACCCCACCCAGCGGCCGCACCCACCGACCCCACCCACTGACAACATCCACCAGCCACCGCCACTGACCCCAACCACCGGCCGCACCCACTGACCCCACCCAGCGGCCGCACCCACCGACCCCACCCACTGACAACATCCACCAGCCACCGCCCCTTACCCCAACCACCGGCCGCACCCACTGACCCCACCGAGCGGCCGCACCCACCGACCCCACCCACTGACAACATCCACCAGCCACCGCCACTTACCCCAACCACCGGCCGCACCCACTGACCCCACCGAGCGGCCGCACCCACCGACCCCACCCACTGACAACATCCACCAGCCACCGCCACTTACCCCAACCACCGGCCGCAACAACCGACCAAACCTACTGACAACATCCACCGACTTGCAACGCAGTGACGAACTACACGACACTCTACCATCAGAATTTAAATACATATACAGTCTCAACTTACACTGAATTCACAAACGAAATATGCAATGTAAATTGTATATTCTTCACTCAACACATATTTACAAACCACAAATTTCCAGCCGCCACCTCTGTTAAGCCCGACCTATATACTCGACTACGTGACAGATAGGTCAGGTATCTCCACGCTCTAGTAAGTATTTACGCAAAGCATCCTAAACGAGCCCCCCGCCTATCTCCTATCAACATTCATATCTCCACACCCCTCTTCCACCTGTGTATACGCACCCACTGGCTTTATCCCCGACAGACCCACAAGGTATATGTTTATATACATAATACTTATGTAGAACCCGGGGTATACCGTCCCGAGGCGATTGTCTCACTGATAACACAGGCTATGCGCTACGTACCTGCGTGCCGCCATGGCACATATAAGTGGCCAGGTGTGTGGTGAGGTGGGACAGGAAGGTGTGTTGTGAGGTGGGGTAGGTGTGTTGTGAGATGGGGCAGGAAGGTGTGTTGTGAGGTGGGGTAGGTGTGTTGTGAGGGGGGGTAGGTGTGTTGTGAGGTGGGGTAGGTGTGTTGTGAGGGGGGGGGGGGGGGGGGGGGGTAGGTGTGTTGTGAGGTGGAGCAGGAAGGTGTGTTGTGAGGTGGGGTAGGTGTGTTGTGAGGGGGGGTAGGTGTGTTGTGAGGTGGGGTAGGTGTGTTGTGAGGTGGGGCAGGAAGGTGTGTTGTGAGGTGACAGGCAGATGTAATGTGTGGTGGGGTAGGTGTCTTGTGAGGTGGGGAAGGTGTGTTGTGAGGTGGGGTAGGTGTGTTGTGAGGTGGGGTAGGTGTGTTGTGAGGGGGGGGGGGGGTGTAGGTGTCTTGTGAGGTGGGGTAGGTGTGTTGTGAGGTGGGGTAGGTGTGTTGTGAGGTGGGGCAGGAAGGTGTGTTGTGAGTTGGACAGGCAGATGTGTTGTGTGGTAGGGTAGGTGTGTTGTGAGTTGGGGCAGGAAGGTGTGTTGTGAGGTGGGGCAGGAAGGTGTGTTGTGAGGTGGACAGGCAGATGTGTTGTGTGGTGGGGTAGGTGTGTTTTGAGGTGGGGTAGGTGTGTTGTGAGGTGGGGCAGGAAGGTGTGTTGTGAGGTGGACAGGCAGATGTGTTGTGTGGTGGGGTAGGTGTGTTGTGAGGTGGGGTAGGTGTGTTGTGAGGTGGACAGGCAGATGTGTTGTGTGGTGGGGTAGGTGTGTTGTGAGGTGGGGCAGGAAGGTGTGTTGTGAGGTGGACAGGCAGATGTGTTGTGTGGTGGGGTAGGTGTGTTGTGAGGTGGGGTAGGTGTGTTGTGAGGTGGACAGGCAGATGTGTTGTGTGGTGGGGTAGGTGTGTTGTGAGGTGGGGTAGATGTGTTGTGAGGTGGGGTAGGTGTGTTGTAAGGTGGGGTAGGTGTGTTGTAAGGTGGGGTAGGTGTGTTGTAAGGTGGGGTAGGTGTGTTGTAAGGTGGGGTAGGTGTGTTGTGAGGTGGGGCAGGAAGGTGTGTTGTGAGGTGGACAGGCAGATGTGTTGTGTGGTGGGGTAGGTGTGTTGTGAGGTGGGGTAGGTGTGTTGTGAGGTGGACAGGCAGATGTGTTGTGAGGTGGGGTGGGGTAGGTGTGTTGTGAGGTGGGGTAGGTGTGTTGTGAGGTGGGGTAGGTGTGTAGTGAGGTGGACAGGTAGGTGTGTTGTGAGGTGGACAGGTAGGTGTGTTGTGAGGTGTGGAGGTAGGTGTGTAGTGAGGTGGACAGGTAGGTGTGTTGTGAGGTGTGGAGGTAGGTGTGTAGTGAGGTGGACAGGTAGGTGTGTTGTGAGGTGGACAGGTAGGTGTGTTGTGAGGTGTGGAGGTGTGTTGTGAGGTGGGGCAGGAAGGTGTGTTGTGAGGTGGACAGGCAGATGTGTTGTGTGGTGGGGTAGGTGTGTTGTGAGGTGGGGTAGGTGTGTTGTGAGGTGGACAGGCAGATGTGTTGTGTGGTGGGGTAGGTGTGTTGTGAGGTGGGGCAGGAAGGTGTGTTGTGAGGTGGACAGGCAGATGTGTTGTGTGGTGGGGTAGGTGTGTTGTGAGGTGGGGTAGGTGTGTTGTGAGGTGGACAGGCAGATGTGTTGTGTGGTGGGGTAGGTGTGTTGTGAGGTGGGGTAGATGTGTTGTGAGGTGGGGTAGGTGTGTTGTAAGGTGGGGTAGGTGTGTTGTAAGGTGGGGTAGGTGTGTTGTAAGGTGGGGTAGGTGTGTTGTAAGGTGGGGTAGGTGTGTTGTGAGGTGGGGCAGGAAGGTGTGTTGTGAGGTGGACAGGCAGATGTGTTGTGTGGTGGGGTAGGTGTGTTGTGAGGTGGGGTAGGTGTGTTGTGAGGTGGACAGGCAGATGTGTTGTGAGGTGGGGTGGGGTAGGTGTGTTGTGAGGTGGGGTAGGTGTGTTGTGAGGTGGGGTAGGTGTGTAGTGAGGTGGACAGGTAGGTGTGTTGTGAGGTGGACAGGTAGGTGTGTTGTGAGGTGTGGAGGTAGGTGTGTAGTGAGGTGGACAGGTAGGTGTGTTGTGAGGTGTGGAGGTAGGTGTGTAGTGAGGTGGACAGGTAGGTGTGTTGTGAGGTGGACAGGTAGGTGTGTTGTGAGGTGTGGAGGTAGGTGTGTAGTGAGGTGGACAGGTAGATATGTTGTGAGTTTGGGTAGGTGTGTTGTGAGGTGGACAGGTAGGTGTGTTGTGAGGTGGACAGGTAGGTGTGTTGTGAGGTGTGGAGGTAGGTGTGTAGTGAGGTGGTCAGGTAGGTGTGTTGTGAGGTGGTCAGGTAGGTGTGTTGTGAGGTGGGGTAGGGGTGTTGTATGGTGGGGAACGTGTGTTGTGAGGTGGGGTAGGTGTGTGGTGAGGTGGACAGGCAGATGTGTTGTGAGGTGGACAGGTAGGTGTGTTGTGAGGTGTGCAGGTAGGTGTGTAGTGAGGTGGACAGGTAGGTGTGTTGTGAGGATGTCAGGTAGGTGTGTTGTTAGGGAGACAGGTAGGTGTGAGGTGTGTAGGTAGATGTGTTGTGAGGGGGACAGGTAGGTGTGTTGTGAGGTGGACAGGAATGTTTGTAGTGAGGACAGGTAGGTGTGTTGTGAGGTGGACAGGTAGGTGTTTTGTGAGGTGGTCAGGTAGGTGTGTTGTTAGGGAGACAGGTAGGTGTGAGGTGTGTAGGTAGATGTGTTGTGAGGGGGACAGGTAGGTGTGTTGTGAGGTGGACAGGAATGTTTGTAGTGAGGACAGGTAGGTGTGTTGTGAGGTGGACAGGTAGGTGTTTTGTGAGGTGGTCAGGTAGGTGTGTTGTGAGGGGGACAGGTAGGTGTGTTGTGAGGTGGACAGGTAGATGTGTTGTGAGGTGGACAGGTAGGTGTGTTGTGAGGGAGACAGGTAGGTGTGTTGTGAGGTGTGCAGGTAGATGTGTTGTGAGGGAGACAGGTAGATGTGTTGTGAGGTGTGCAGGTAGGTGTGTTGTGAGGTGTGTAGGTAGGTGTTTTTTAGGGGGACAGGTAGGTGTTTTGTGAGGGTGACAGGTAGGTGTGTTGTGAGGGGGACAGGTAGGTGTGTTGTGAGATGTGCAGGTAGGTGTGTTGTGAGGGGGACAGGAAGGTGTGTTGTGAGGGGGACAGGTAGGTGTGTAGTGAGGGGGACAGGTAGGTGTGTTGTGAGGTAGTGGGGGTAGACGTGAGGTGAGTGGAATAGGTGTGTCGTCAGGTGGACGGGTAGGTTTGTAGTGATGACAGGTAGATGTGTTGTGAGTTAATATGGGACAATTTGATAAGATAAATACACAGATATACACACACTACACAATCTAAACAAATTATTTTCCAATTTAGCAACTACTGTCCATGAACGACTGTTCATGATATAGAAAAATGCATGCTTTACAAACAGAACACCGGTCCCGAACACCAGGCCTATATTCAAGTCCGACGCCTTGTGATTGAGGTGACAAGTGGTTACACGACATCCACCATATACCACCCGAAGCGTGAACCACAGATCTCACATTGATGATGTTGTACCGAGTGGACAGCATTGTCCACTACCCCTTCCCTGCCGGACAATACCCCATGTACAATCCCCCTTTCCTTCACAGCCAACATGTGGAGCAGATTGCCGAGGCAGCTCAATAAGCACATAGCTTCTTTCAATTCTTTTCAATGGGAGATTTTCTACCCCGTTTACACCATTCAAACCTTAAACGTGTACGCAACCTGCTCCACTGCATAGCATGCAGACGTTTGTATACCCTGTCCTCTACACACTGGAGAATTGCCTTACACTGGCACCGGTTTTGTCAGTCTTTTGTTAAATATGTAAGGCTGTCGGCAAAGGAATTCCAATACACAAGTCATGAAGGTTGAACGGTCGGGTGTCGCTTGAACTCGCCTTCCTTTTTTTGAAAATAACCCAACAACATATACAAGCTCGACTGTTTGAGAGAACGTGAAGAGAATCCGTCAAAACCGATACGTTACAATGTCATACGTTTCGCGCTGGCTGGTTCGCAGGTACAAACTGTATTTTGTGCATTTATGTAAACCAGGTTCTTCCATGACCATTGTGTGATGTATAATTAAAGCATATATTTCTACTTTATAGAGATATATGTGTATCCACACTCACTCACTCACTCACTCACTCACTCACTCACTCACTCACTCAGGCTCTTCCGTGACCATTGTGTGGTGAATGACTGAAGAGGATATTTCTAAATCTAAAAATACTAAATATAGATATATATCAAGTCGTGTCGTTTTACTCAGGTGATGTTGACAAGGAAGTATAATCTCTCTGATCTTAGAATGTGCGGGGCAAAGTTGTGAAACTGGCTGTCAAGGGGAAGCGGCAGTAAACTCACTCACCCGGTCGTCAATGTGGTCGGAGCAAGGGGAATGTTTTCAGTCAGCCTTCTTGGGTAGGAATAGGTCAATGGTATCTCCTTCTGGTGTACGACAAGGATACGGCGTATATTCTTCTTGTGTAACACACCGTGTATCTCCTTGTATAAGACACTGTGTATTTCCTTCTGGTGTAAGACTAGGACACTGTGTATCTCCTTCTGGTGTAAGAGAAGGACACTATGTATGTCCTTCTGGTGTAAGAGAAGGATACTATGTATGTCCTTCTGGTGTAAGACTAGGACACTGTGTATCTCCTTCTGGTGTAAGACTAGGACACCGTGTATCTCCTGGTGTAAGAGAAGGATACTATGTATCTCCTTCTGGTGTAAGACTAGGACACTGTGTATCGCCTTCTGGTGTAAGACTAGGACATTGTGTATCTCCTTCTGGTGTAAGAGAAGGATACTATGTATTTCTTTCTGGTGTAAGAGAAGGATACTATGTATTTCCTCCTGGTGTAAGACTAGGACACTGTGTATCTCCTTCTGGTGTAAGAGAAGGATACAATGTATGTCCTTCTGGTGTAAGAGAAGGATACTATGTATCTCCTTCTGGTGTAAGAGGAGTATACTATGTATTTCCTTCTGGTGTAAGAAAAGGATACTATGTATGTCCTTCTGGTGTAAGAGAAGGATACTATGTATTTCCTTCTGGTGTAAGACTAGGACACTGTGTATCTCCTTCTGGTGTAAGAGAAGGATACTATGTATTTCCTTCTGGTGTAAGAGAAGGATACTATGTATTTCCTTCTGGTGTAAGACTAGGACACTGTGTATCTCCTGGTGTAAGAAAAGTATACTATGTATTTCCTTCTGGTGTAAGAGAAGTATACTATGTTTTTCCTTCTGGCGTAAGAGAAGGATACTATGCATTTCCTTCTGGTGTAAGAGAAGTATACTATGTATGTCCTTCTGGTGTAAGAGAAGTATACTATGTATGTCCTTCTGGTGTAAGAGAAGTATACTATGTATGTCCTTCTGGTGTAAGAGAAGGATACTATGTATGTCCTTCTGGCGTAAGAGAAGGATACTATGTATGTCCTTCTGGTGTAAGAGAAGGATACTATGTATTTCCTTCTGGTGTAAGACTAGGACACTGTGTATCTCCTTCTGGTGTAAGAGAAGGATACTATGTATTTCCTTCTGGTGTAAGAGAAGGATACTATGTATTTCCTTCTGGTGTAAGACTAGGACACTGTGTATCTCCTGGTGTAAGAAAAGTATACTATGTATTTCCTTCTGGTGTAAGAGAAGTATACTATGTATTTCCTTCTGGCGTAAGAGAAGTATACTATGCATTTCCTTCTGGTGTAAGAGAAGTATACTATGTATGTCCTTCTGGTGTAAGAGAAGTATACTATGTATGTCCTTCTGGCGTAAGAGAAGGATACTATGTATGTCCTTCTGGTGTAAGAGAAGGATACTATGTATTTCCTTCTGGTGTAAGAGAAGGATACTATGTATGTCCTTCTGATGTAAGAGAAGGATACTATGTATTTCCTTCTGGTGTAAGAGAAGGATACTATGTATGTCCTTCTGGTGTAAGAGAAGTATACTATGTATGTCCTTCTGGCGTAAGAGAAGTATACTATGTATGTCCTTCTGATGTAAGAGAAGTATACTATGTATTTCCTTCTGGTGTAAGAGAAGTATACTATGTATTTCCTTCTGGTGTAAGAGAAGGATACTATGTATGTCCTTCTGGTGTAAGAGAAGGATACTATGTATGTCCTTCTGGTGTAAGAGAAGTATACTATGTATGTCCTTCTGGTGTAAGAGAAGGATACTATGTATTTCCTTCTGGTGTAAGAGAAGTATACTATGTATTTCCTTCTGGTGTAAGAGAAGTATACTATTTATGTCCTTTTGGCGTAAGAGGAGTATACTATGTATTTCCTTCTGGTGTAAGAGAAGTATACTATGTATGTCCTTCTGGCGTAAGAGAAGTATACTATGTATTTCCTTCTGGTGTAAGAGAAGTATACTATGTATTTCCTTCTGGTGTAAGAGAAGTATACTATGTATGTCCTTCTGGTGTAAGAGAAGTATACTATGTATTTCCTTCTGGTGTAAGATAAGTATACTATGTATGTCCTTCTGGTGTAAGAGAAGTATACTATTTATGTCCTTCTGGCGTAAGAGAAGTATACTATGTATTTCCTTCTGGTGTAAGAGGAGTATACTATGTATGTCCTTCTGGTGTAAGAGAAGTATACTATGTATTTCCTTCTGGCGTAAGAGAAGGATACTATGTATGTCCTTCTGGTGTAAGAGAAGTATACTATGTATTTCCTTCTGGCGTAAGAGAAGTATACTATGTATGTCCTTCTGGCGTAAGAGAAGTATACTATGTATTTCCTTCTGATGAAGAGAAGTATACTATGTATTTCCTTCTGGCGTAAGAGAAGGATACTATGTATGTCCTTCTGGTGTAAGAGAAGTATACTATGTATTTCCTTCTGGTGTAAGAGAAGTATACTATGTATTTCCTTCTGGCGTAAGAGAAGGACACTATGTATGTCCTTCTGATGTAAGAGAAGTATACTATGTATGTCCTTCTGGCGTAAGAGAAGTATACTATGTATTTCCTTCTGGTGTAAGAGAAGTATACTATGTATGTCCTTCTGGTGTAAGAGAAGTATACTATGTATTTCCTTCTGGCGTAAGAGAAGTATACTATGTATGTCCTTCTGGTGTAAGAGAAGTATACTATGTATTTCCTTCTGGTGTAAGAGAAGGATACTATGTATGTCCTTCTGGTGTAAGAGAAGTATACTATGTATTTCCTTCTGGTGTAAGAGAAGGATACTATGTATGTCCTTCTGATGTAAGAGAAGTATACTATGTATGTCCTTCTGGTGTAAGAGAAGGATACTATGTATGTCCTTCTGGCGTAAGAGAAGGATACTATGTATGTCCTTCTGGTGTAAGAGAAGGATACTATGTATTTCCTTCTGGTGTAAGACTAGGACACTGTGTATCTCCTTCTGGTGTAAGAGAAGGATACTATGTATTTCCTTCTGGTGTAAGAGAAGGATACTATGTATTTCCTTCTGGTGTAAGACTAGGACACTGTGTATCTCCTGGTGTAAGAAAAGTATACTATGTATTTCCTTCTGGTGTAAGAGAAGTATACTATGTATTTCCTTCTGGCGTAAGAGAAGTATACTATGCATTTCCTTCTGGTGTAAGAGAAGTATACTATGTATGTCCTTCTGGTGTAAGAGAAGTATACTATGTATGTCCTTCTGGCGTAAGAGAAGGATACTATGTATGTCCTTCTGGTGTAAGAGAAGGATACTATGTATGTCCTTCTGGTGTAAGAGAAGGATACTATGTATGTCCTTCTGATGTAAGAGAAGGATACTATGTATTTCCTTCTGGTGTAAGAGAAGGATACTATGTATGTCCTTCTGGTGTAAGAGAAGTATACTATGTATGTCCTTCTGGCGTAAGAGAAGTATACTATGTATGTCCTTCTGATGTAAGAGAAGTATACTATGTATTTCCTTCTGGTGTAAGAGAAGTATACTATGTATGTCCTTCTGGTGTAAGAGAAGGATACTATGTATGTCCTTCTGGTGTAAGAGAAGTATACTATGTATGTCCTTCTGGTGTAAGAGAAGTATACTATGTATGTCCTTCTGGTGTAAGAGAAGGATACTATGTATTTCCTTCTGGTGTAAGAGAAGTATACTATGTATTTCCTTCTGGTGTAAGAGAAGTATACTATGTATTTCCTTCTGGCGTAAGAGAAGGACACTATGTATGTCCTTCTGATGTAAGAGAAGTATACTATGTATGTCCTTCTGGCGTAAGAGAAGTATACTATGTATTTCCTTCTGGTGTAAGAGAAGTATACTATGTATGTCCTTCTGGTGTAAGAGAAGTATACTATGTATTTCCTTCTGGCGTAAGAGAAGTATACTATGTATGTCCTTCTGATGTAAGAGAAGTATACTATGTATTTCCTTCTGGTGTAAGAGAAGGATACTATGTATGTCCTTCTGGTGTAAGAGAAGTATACTATGTATTTCCTTCTGGTGTAAGAGAAGTATACTATGTATGTCCTTCTGATGTAAGAGAAGTATACTATGTATTTCCTTCTGGTGTAAGAGAAGTATACTATGTATGTCCTTCTGGTGTAAGAGAAGGATACTATGTATGTCCTTCTGGTGTAAGAGAAGTATACTATGTATGTGCTTCTGGTGTAAGAGAAGGATACTATGTATTTCTTTCTGGCGTAAGAGAAGTATACTATGTATGTCCTTCTGGTGTAAGAGAAGTATGCTATGTATTTTCTTCTGGTGTAAGAGAAGTATACTATGTATGTCCTTCTGGTGTAAGAGAAGGATACTATGTATTTCCTTCTGGTGTAAGAGAAGTATACTATGTATTTCCTTCTGGTGTAAGAGAAGTATACTATGTATGTCCTTCTGGCGTAAGAGGAGTATACTATGTATTTCCTTCTGGTGTAAGAGAAGTATACTATGTATGTCCTTCTGATGTAAGAGAAGGATACTATGTATTTCCTTCTGGTGTAAGAGAAGTATACTATGTATGTCCTTCTGGTGTAAGAGAAGTATACTATGTATTTCCTTCTGGTGTAAGAGAAGTATACTATGTATGTCCTTCTGGCGTAAGAGAAGGATACTATGTATTTCCTTCTGGTGTAAGAGAAGTATACTATGTATTTCCTTCTGATGCAAGAGAAGGATGCTGTTTATCTCCATCTGGTATGAGACTCAGACGAAGTGTATGGGTGTGAAACTTAAAAACAGTTTGGTATAGGGTTGTGAAAACGGCAAAACCCAGCGATGCTGAAGACTTCAATGTTCGTTCTGTCACAGCTCTAGTGCTTTACGCTCCTGGATACTTCAATGGTTATTCTCTCACAGCTCTATGACTTTGTTTATTTTAACACACAGCATCTTCACGCACCTGAACACTTCAGTGTTTATTGTGCCACACATATTCACGCACCTGAGCACTGCAATATTCATTTGGGCACAACGGCACGAACAAGAACACTGCCATATTTTTATTCTGTCACACAACTTTACGCACCTGAAGACTGCAATGTTTACTTTTAAATTCAGAATGTGTTTGTGTTTTCAGCAACCTTTTGAAGGGGCGTGAAGCACCGACTGCCTTGACAAAGCCCCTTGTGCTGATGTCAGTCTGGCTCGCCCGTCTGTAGTAGTAAAACGCCACCGCCTTTGTGCTTTATTTATATGGTGTTGATAACAAGATCTTCACAGTATTAACAAGTGTTATGATCGTTTGGCCTGCTCTTTTCGGAAACACACAACTTTACGTATGTTTCTCAGAAAACTAGACGTCGGGGGCCTTACCCCATTTCATACCATACCATCATAGGTCATTCCAACATATAGATTGTATCATCCCATATGACATATCATAGCTCATTCCAGCATATTGGTTACACCATCCCAGCTGACATATCACAGATCATTCCAGCATATAGGTTACTCCATCCCAGCTGACATATCACAGATCATACCAGCATATAGGTTACCCAGTCCCAGCTGACATATCATAGCTCATACCAGCATATTGGTAACACCATCCCAGCTGACATATCATAGCTCATACCAGCATATTGGTAACACCATCCCAGCTGACATATCATAGCTCATTCTAGCATATAGGATACCCCATCCCAGCTGGCATATCAGAGCTCATACCAACCTATAGGTTACCCCATCTCAGCTGACATATCATAGCTCATACCAGCATATAGGCTACCCCATCCCAGCTGACATATCACAGATCCTACTTACATATAGGCTACCCCATCCCAGCTGACATATCATAGCTCATACCAGCATATAGGCTACCCCATCCCAGCTGACATATCACAGATCATACTTACATATAGGCTACCCCATCCTAGCTGACATACCATAGCTCATACCAGCATATAGGCTACCCCATCCCAGCTGACATACCATAGCTCATACCAGCATATAGGTTACCCCATCCTAGCTGACATATCATAGCTCATACCAGCATATAGGTTACTCCATCACATCATATCATCATACTTCATGTGTGACAGTGAGCCAGTCGTATGCTGGTGACAGTGACTCAGTGTGTGTGACTGTGTCACAACGAGTCAGTAGTGGGTTGTAATGCGTGACTGTGTGTCAGATGTGTGATTCTTCTGTGTGACTGTGTGTGGCTGTGCGATAATGCGTCTGTTGTGTGACTGTGTGACACTAAGTCAGTTGTGTGACTGTGTGATAGTGAATCTGTTGTGTGACTGTGTCACTAAGTCAGTTGTGTGACTGTGTGACAGTGAGTCTGTTGTGTGACTGTGTGACAGTGAGTCTGCTGTATGACTTTGTGACAGTGTGATAGTGAATCTGTTGTGTGACTGTGTGACAGTGAGTTAGTTGTGTGACTTTGCGATAATGCGTCTGTTGTGTGACTGTGTGACAGTGAGTCTGTTGTGTGACTGTGTGATAGTGAGTCAGTTGTGTGACTGTGTGACAGTGAGTCTGTTGTGTGACTGTGTGACAGTGAGTCTGTTGTGTGACTGTGTGACAGTGAGTCTGCTGTATGACTTTGTGACAGTGTGATAGTGAAACTGTTGTGTGACTGTGTGACACTTAGTCAGTTGTGTGACTGTGTGACAGTGAGTCAGTTGTGGGACTGTGTGACAGTGAGTCTGCTGTATGACTTTGTGACAGTGTGATAGTGAAACTGTTGTGTGACTGTGTGACACTTAGTCAGTTGTGTGACTGTGTGACAGTGAGTCAGTTGTGGGACTGTGTGACAGTGAGTCTGCTGTATGACTTTGTGACAGTGTGATAGTGAAACTGTTGTGTGACTGTGTGACACTTAGTCAGTTGTGTGACTGTGTGACAGTGAGTCAGTTGTGGGACTGTGTGACAGTGAGTCTGCTGTATGACTTTGTGACAGTGTGATAGTGAAACTGTTGTGTGACTGTGTGACACTTAGTCAGTTGTGGGACTGTGTGATAGTGAGTCAGTTGTGTGACTGTGTGACAGTGAGTCAGTTGTGGGACTGTGTGACAGTGAGTCAGAAATGGGGCTATGCCAGTGAGACAGCGTATGACTGAGTGATAGCATTTATTATAACACAACCTCTGCATATGAACTGTTACCACACTGATCCACTATTCGCCGAAGTGGGCGAACCTGGATGTTATCAAATATATTTTAGCTGTTCATTTCTTTATCTCAAATATACGTATAACAAACATATATATCAGTGCCCTGCAATGCCCACGTGTTGCCCTGTTGGGTGGGGTAGGAAAGGGGGGGGGGGGGGGGGGGGGGGGCAGGGGGCACCCCTACAGAGCATGACGGGGCCGATCAGCACTATCGGTATTGTAGAGTAACCTTACCCCTGTGTTGGTACAATGTCGTGTTATGAAGCCAGTGTTATCGCTGTTTCGGCCCTAAACGCTCGCATGTGTTGGCGAGATGTATATCGTGGGATAATTCGTCTAAAGCACCCCCTTGGAGTGACTGTGTAACACTGTTCATTCAATAGAAGTACATACACCGTTATATTGACTGGTGTGAGCGAGTGAATTGGCTTTAACGCCGCTTTGAACAGTTTTCCCGTTGTATCACGGCGTGTCAACTTGATGTGGGAGGAAAGCCCGAAGTGATGCAGGTCTGAAACGTTTACCTAGAACACACCACAATCCTCCTAAAAGCAGTGCCTGAAACAGCCCCCCTCCCCCTCCCCCCCTCCTCCCCTCCTTGTGACATGGCTGGAGTACAGCGGCCTAGAACCTACTTCACTCACTCGGTTCGTCTGCTGGTGCACAATGGGTAGTTCCTGTTGGTTATTTGTTAATTCAGGCTGCAAATTGAAGGAAAGATTGTCTGCATAGTTTATAACAATTAACCAGGAACTTGTGATCAACGCATTGATGGGAAACTATAATTCAACATATTCACACGCAGTGTTGAAAACAACGTTTTATCCGGATATATGACACGTCAGTTTATACAAATTACAAAATACGCATGAAACAAGAATCAAGAATAAACAAAATATTGTACAAAATACACTCACGTGGGGTACAGTACAATATCTATCTACAGCTAAGTGGTAACAAGGGTTATAGACACAAGTGTGCACATTGTCTTTAACAGACATTTAGAAGTGATACACATAAGGAAGAGATTATATGGATGTCAACTTCTTTATTATGGGGAACACAACGTTTCGGAGTATATACTTACTCCTTCATCAGGTGAATGAAGGAGTAAGCATATACCCCGAAACGTTGTGTTCGTCATAATTAGGGAGTTGACATGAATGAAGGAGTAAACATATACCCCGAACTGTTGTGTTCGTCATAATTAGGGAGTTGTCATGAATAAAGGAGTAAACATATACCCCGAAACGTTGTTCGTCATAATTAGGGAGTTGTCATGAATGAAGGAGTAAACATATACCCCGAACTGTTGTGTTCGTCATAATTAGGGAGTTGTCATGAATAAAGGAGTAAACATATACTCCGAACTGTTGTGTTCGTCATAATAAGGGAGTTGTCATGAATGAAGGAGTAAACATATACTCCGAACTGTTGTGTTCGTCATAATAAGGGAGTTGTCATGAATGAAGGAGTAAACATATACTCCGAACTGTTGTGTTCGTCATAATAAGGGAGTTGTCATGAATGAAGGAGTAAACATATACTCCGAACTGTTGTGTTCGTCATAATTAGGGAGTTGCCATGAATGAAGGAGTAAACATATACTCCGAACTGTTGTGTTCGTCATAATAAGGGAGTTGACATGAATGAAGGAGTAAACATATACTCCGAACTGTTGTGTTCGTCATAATTAGGGAGTTGACATGAATGAAGGAGTAAACATATACTCCGAACTGTTGTGTTCGTCATAATTAGGGAGTTGACATGAATGAAGTAGTAAACATATACTCCGAACTGTTGTGTTCGTCATAATTAGGGAGTTGACATGAATGAAGGAGTAAACATATACTCCGAACTGTTGTGTTCGTCATAATTAGGGAGTTGACATGAATGAAGGAGTAAACATATACCCCGAACTGTTGTGTTCGTCATAATTAGGGAGTTGACATGAATGAAGGAGTAAACATATACTCCGAACTGTTGTGTTCGTCATAATAAGGGAGTTGACATGAATGAAGGAGTAAACATATACTCCGAACTGTTGTGTTCGTCATAATTAGGGAGTTGACATGAATGAAGGAGTAAGCATATACTCCGAACTGTTGTGTTCGTCATAATTAGGGAGTTGACATGAATGAAGGAGTAAACATATACTCCGAACTGTTGTGTTCGTCATAATAAGGGAGTTGACATGAATGAAGGAGTAAGCATATACCCCGAAACGTTGTGTTCGTCATAATAAGGGAGTTGTCATGAATTTAGGAGTAAGCATATACTCCGAACTGTTGTGTTCGTCATAATTAGGGAGTAGACATGAATGAAGGAGTTAACATATACTCCGAACTGTTGTGTTCGTCATAATAAGGGAGTTGTCATGAATGAAGGAGTAAACATATACTCCGAACTGTTGTGTTCGTCATAATAAGGGAGTTGTCATGAATGAAGGAGTAAACATATACTCCGAACTGTTGTGTTCGTCATAATTAGGGAGTTGCCATGAATGAAGGAGTAAACATATACTCCGAACTGTTGTGTTCGTCATAATAAGGGAGTTGACATGAATGAAGGAGTAAACATATACTCCGAACTGTTGTGTTCGTCATAATTAGGGAGTTGACATGAATGAAGGAGTAAACATATACTCCGAACTGTTGTGTTCGTCATAATTAGGGAGTTGACATGAATGAAGTAGTAAACATATACCCCGAACTGTACACCTGTTACAACATTGTCTCATAATGCCAAGGAATGTTATGGACCTCTTATATACATACACAACGTTTGGTTATTTGTTTGTTGTTTAACGCCGCACTCAGCAATATTCCAGTAATCGATATCATGAGCATCTATCTATGTCGCAGTTTAACATGAATACCCCACTCAGACACAGTATACTGACTCCGAGCCGAGCAGTCCTTGTTTTAGCCCCTTAATGCCGAGCGCCAGACAGGGTAACAACAAGTACCATCTTTTAACGTCTTTTGGTATGACGCGGTCGGGGATCGAACCCCGGACCTTCCGCTCTCCGGGCGGACGCTTAACCTACAGTAACTTGAGTATGGCATGGCACGAAAGAGGGCGAAAATAGTCTGCTAGAGCTGAAAAAGGGGTGCGGATGGATTGGCGGTTGATCGTTTCATAAAATGTACTCAAGGGCCTGTTTGAAGACTGGTACACGATCTGAGTCACATTTTCCTCCCAAAGAGTGGCCCTGTCGTCGAAGGCGCGGCAATTCGCTGTGCAGAGTTGCGTCCCTTGGGCACGCCAGAAATCAATTATCGTGGGTTCGAATCCTTATTATGTTCATGGGTTTGTCAGTACCACACCCGTGGGTTTCACCAACAAGGGAAACGTCTGAGACCCGAGAAACGTCCTCCTAAGCTGACACGCCGTGATTTAACTGGAATACTGTTCAAACCGGCAATAACCCCAACCCAACTGGTATAAGCGGAAATTTCTTAAACTCACTCACTCACTCACTCACACAAATAGATAAACTGTAGCTAATCAGTAGCCACATGACATTTCGAAACCTTTTAGTTGTTGTTCAATATGTCAACAATACCATTAGTACGGAGTGTCTCTCGAGACAGCGCCAGAGATAGGCTGTCATCTGTTTGCCGTGACATTGACCTCTTCAAACCGTCATATATCTGACCAATCAGGGAACTAGCATTCGCATCAAGGTCAGCCAATGCGCCCATAATTAACGTCAACACTTCAAAACGTCAAAATTTGTTTATTTTTTTAACTTGAAGGTGATGCGATGCAGACGCTCTTCTGTACACGAGTCTGTCGATGACGGTAACAATAACTAATAAAAGAACGGAGCGAGCAAATCGCAGAGGTGAACATGGTTAAGCACTCCCGAAAGAGCGACACTTGACCGTGCGCGTCTTCGAGTTACGCTGTTTATCATCTATCAATGTCCAACTTTCGCATTGTCCACCATTTTGATTTATGCGCGTGTGTTTGAACATATGTTTTTACATTGACCTCGTGGATTGATGGTTATTCAAATTGTAGATTTTAACAAATTTAGATTTCGTTTTTATGTGCGTTTATGATGATCGTGTGACCATTGTTATAGAAGACTCATTTGGATATTTCGCCATTTTTACTCGCTTGAGGTTATTTTCGTTGTAAAAATCGAAATTTTAAACATTCAGGAAAATTAAACTGATATAAATCAAGATCAAAATGTAAACCAAAATGAATCGTGTTTTAATCATTTAATTTTGAATATGCTACGTGCACGTGACTTGAACGTTTGACAGATCTTGGAGGAAAGGCATCTAGTCGGAGTTATTTAAGGTGTCTGATTCCAATGAGACGGTTGACAAACTTGGTGTATCAAGTCATCTACAAGCGGATGCGTATACCACCGCGCCAACCAGTCGACATGTCGTTCGAGGGGATCCATTTGTGCGTGTATCCAAGTGTGTGGTCGTGAATATCGCAATAGTTTGTGTGGCTCTGGACATTTAAATGACCTTTTGTTCATATACTACTCAAAAGAAGTTAAAGATCACCCAGGAGAGGGATGTGTGTTGCAATAAATAGTCATATGAAAGAATAGGGAGTTCTTTAACTTCTTGAGTAGTATATTTCTAGTTTTCTCCTCTTGATCTTTCGTATTATATACTAGTATACGTTTGTTTTAAAGTTCTTGAAGGATTATCTCTGATGTACATATCGCTTTATCTTTGATTTATAATATTTGTCAATGTTGGTTTTGATGTTTATATTGTTGTGTACGCTGAATTAGATGACTGACCATTTAACTTTCCGGGGAGGGAAGGGCTTGAGAAGATTAGAGGGATGAGGTGTGTGTGTGTATGTGTGTGTGTGTGTGTGTGTGTGTGTGGGGGGGGGGGGGGGGGGGAATTGGGGGGTGTATGTAAGATACGGGGAAGGGGTGGGGGTATCTAAGATACGGGGAGGGGGTGGGGGTATGTAAGATACGGGGGAGGATTGAGGGGCGTATGTAAGATACGGGGAAGGGATGGGGGTATGAAAGATACGGGGAGGGGGTGGGGTATGTAAGATACGGGGGAAGATTGAGGGGCGTAAATAGGATACGGGGAGGGGTGGGGGGTATCTAAGATACGGGGAAGGGATGGGGGACGTAAATAAGATACGGGGAGGGGGTGGGGGTATGTAAGATTCAGGGAAGGGGGTGGGGGTATGTAAGATACGGGGAAGGGATGGGGGTATCTAAGATACGGGGAAGGGGGTGGGGGTATCTAAGATACGCGGAAGGGATGGGGGTATCTAAGATACTTGAAAAGGGGGTTGGGGTATGTAAGATACGGGGGAAGGGGGTGGGGGTATGTTTGTTTGTTGTTTAACGCCGCACTCAGCAATATTCCAATATTCCAATATATGACGGCGGTCTGTAAACGGGATCCGGTGGTCAGGCTCGCTGACTTGGTTGATGCATGTTATCGTATCTCAATTGCGTGGATCGATGCTCGTGATGTCAATCACTGGATTGTCTGGTCCACACTTGATTATTTACAGACCGCCGACATATAGCTGGAATATTGCCGAATGCGGCGTTAAACAACAAACAAATAAAACAGAAAAAGCTTCTCGTCAAGGACAGCTTACTGAATCGGGTGCACATGTTCTTTGTTTAGGCGTGGATCGCTACTCATAATATCAGTCAATGGATTAGTCTGGTCCAGACTGGAATATCTACAGACCGACGTTGAATAGTTGAAATAGAACACAAGCAGACATAATATTTCAATAATTTATAATTTCCCTGCACCAACCAAAAATAGGAATACATTTTCTTGTTCTTTTTAAAACTCTGACTCTTAGACACGCACCATTTCCTAGTATCCTATAAACTGCTACAGGCTATAAAACACTTCATGCTTAACCAGTATGAAGCGGGGATTAAGCCATAAATATTACTACAAAAACTACGAGAAAAGTTTTAAAAATAAAAGTAACGTACGTGCGTTATTTTTCACGATCTGTGCTAATTATATCAACCCTGTATGTCGAATAATGAATATATTAATATTTGCACATTGATACAACATTTCCCGACTCCAAGCGGAAAAAAAGCTATACATATTTTTTTCAAAACAACACGTGCGCCCTACAGTATATTCGAGAGCTCATGTTAGTTAAATATTCCGCGTTCAGTCTTGTCGGTAGTATTTATACAGTTCATTCACTTCCTCCAGCATGTTTCCCTAAATAATATTTTTCAAGTAAACAACGCAAAACTATCTTTTAAAGTTCTTTTATTATTCAAATTTGTCTATATTTTCTACAAATACCTACCACCAAAGATGGGGTTAAAAAACAAACCAGCCGCTGAAATGACAAAAACAAGTATCTATTCAGAGGAAAACACAATGTATTTTATTGACATTGCAAAATTTGCAATTTGATGACAACTAATAAGAAACCCATCCAGCTGTTAACCGGCAAGGATTAAAAATGTGAAGAATGTCGAAGGTGCCCTCGAAGTGGATCAGACACCAGTAGGGGTCATTACATAGCATGCGCTTATTGGCATAAATTCATAACTCTAACTTAGGTATTGACAGTTCAGTCATTTTAAATATTGACTAAACTCTAGGCTGTTTGCCCGTATAGCGTGCGGCTCATTCGACGCCATGGGAAATAATCGCATGGCAAGTTTGAGGCACGGTATATGAAACACAAACCCGTCATATCCCATGCACCGTGACGGGGGGCCCCCGCTGTACGAAAAAAACAATTTTAAGTAATAATTTCGTTATAAATGTAAATAATTGAAAAATAACTGTTGTGAGTTTAATATTCATAACCCCTGTTTTTATTTCCTTTTCAATAAAAAATTAGTAGCGTCTTAACTGGGGGTTAGCATAACGACTAAATCATTCGTGGTTTAATATTGTGTTTGCGTGTGTGTGAGTGCACCCATCAGTAGCCCCACACTTCAAGGGAGCGGCGATTCTGTTCAATGTTCACACGAGAACACAGAGCTCGATAGTTCGCGGATTTAGCCTTCATACACATTCAGTTGGTAGGGCATGTTTCTCTGATTGATTCGTTATGGATATAGTAATCAGAAATTGTTTTCCTAAGGGTTTGAATAGATTGTATTCTGGGCGATGTTTTTCTCCAATTTCTACTGCTCTTCCCACACATATGAATATAAAACGCAGACCGATTTACGATCCCGACATATTAATATTACCATAAAAGAAATAAATATGCGTGTAAAAAATATATTAACAGGTACATTGTGTGTTGTGGTTTGTACTCTTTGTGCAGTATCTAACCTTGTATGTGTATTACGTTTAAGTTTTCAAATGAACTCAACGAAAGTTGTATGATAAATATGTATATAAATTATTAACATACAGTTTCAAACTTTGTACTAAGGCAGTTAGCATGTAGCGTTGAGAAGTATAGTACATATTAGATCTTGGCTTTATTTGCAGTATACACGTTTGTGTGACAGAAATTGATGATAAGAAACACTTGATCGATAATTGTATTTTGTACTAAAGAAGATCTGTCCTTATAGAAAAATAGGTCCGTTATGCATACACTCGAATAATACTGATTTGGCATATCTTATGTCAAGTAATAATTTAGCTACAGTTAAACCAAACTCCCATTATAATTTCACCTTCACATTTTACCTTATATGGGAATAAAGTCATCAAGTTATCTCGGTTATTGATTTTCATATTTGGGAATTTATCTTCACAATTATTAAATAATAACAAAACTATATATAATAGACACAGTAAAATGATACGCTGTCATGGGTTCTCGGCCTTGTCTTCCAAATACGCGTTGCACACAAACACATCTCAACATTTGATTCTGACATGTGTTGAATTTGTATGGCGTTGTGTCAAGTGTACTGACAGTATAGCTTATTTGCTTCTATTTTTCACTGTTCCCTTATTTGTTTCCACAGTATGACTTTCCACCGTTGCGAGGTAAAAAATAACAAAAAATGTTGTTGCCGTAACTGTGTGACCTTTTTATTTGTAGTGTTTATGTGCCGGTATTATGAAGTTTGTATTTTGTATGTATCAGTAAATAATATGCATTATTCTGGTTGCTATATATTTAACATAAGCTATGTCACATTCAGTGTTATATTCCCCACTGTAGATGTTCCACTGATCTTTTAAGAATCCGGTCGTTATACTGGAATAAACAGAGAAAATAATCTTCGTCAACTGAATGAAATTGAAGATATGTCACATTTTACTGGTATGGACGTTAAAACTACAGGAGAAAAGAAAGCATACCCCCATTTGATTGATGATGGCAAGAAGTGGTTATTCGATGTTGATGTAGTTGATACGGGTATCATAGGCGATATAATACATGTATCACAACAATGAGTTTATCACAGCAGGCCAGCCTGATAACGTTACGATAACGTTTGTAATTGTTTGGTCAAATACAATTTTCGAGTGTATACTTTCTTTAAATATTTCTATATTCAACCAAGTGTCCATACTTTCCGCGCTTTTGATGTCAGCTTAGAAAAATGAACTTATTAAAATTATGTCTATGTATGTTCATGAATAGTATGAAACAGCGACACTCTTTGTTAAATGTTATATGTCTGTACATATTGCGAATGCATGGAAATATCGCTCCAGCGTCAACACACAGTGATACCGTGATTGTACTACAGGCCTTTAAGTGTCATGAATGAATAAACCTATTTAACATCAGTTAGGTTAAATCCATTTACATATATATTACATAGATATAAACAACACAGTTTAAATGTAAGCGTATAACACTAAATACATTTCATTGACGTAAACTCCATGATACAGTTGACTGAATATAAAAAAAACAACTATTAAAGCGTCGTCAATATGTCAGGAGTCTTTCGCATGAACAGAGATTGACGCTAAATCGAGATCGCCATTTTGCAGCCACGTTTCTTTGTAAAGTATTCATTTATTTATTTGTATGATATTTGTGTGTAAAATTCTAACTTTTAAGGAATTGGCGTCACATATCCCTTTTGACTATCTTGATAATTCAGTAGGTGTGATCTATGCCCAAACATTAATTTCAAGCGTTAGCTTCTGACGAGGTTTAGAGTTTATGGTGTTTAAGAATAACATGCGTAATGAGATTTTCACATTTAGCAGGGATAAACAAATACAGCTTTGAATCGTTCCAAAATAATTATGCTAAAACTAACAAATATCAATTTTCAGAAACATGGTTTTGATTTGATAGGATACTGAAAATATTTGTGATATATATAAATAAAAATTTGAAGCTAATTCATAATAAATATTCAGATGCGGAATAAACGAAAATGTATGAATAAGACAACATAAATTTATCTGCTACAATATTCTGAACTAGAACATGATAAACTTTGTGAATATAGTCCGTTTTGACAGATTTGTTATAAAACATACACGATATGTTTCATATATGAAAACCCATTGTTATGATATCATATACGTTTTAACTGTCAACATACATATATGTGTCTTCTGTGATTTTGTATAACGTTACACTTTGACGGCCACGTGTTACAAGAACAACCTCGAGGCACTGCAACGGGGAAGAAAACCTTGAACGTGGATGTATGTTTCATAATCACGTGATTGACATTATACTTATCTGATGGAAGTCACGATCACAGCAGCTTTACTAAAAACTAAATGAATATTTTCCATCATTACATAAATAATTTTAACAAATTTACTTTTTGTATATGGCACCATACATTCTAGACTAACATTTGGGGTATGAACAAATTCTTTTAAATAATTGTCATTTTTTCAAAAGAAACTTTCCTTTGCGGTAGATATATAGTCATATATATATATTCCACAGTCATGGAGCTCTTTCTTCAGTATGACTATATGACAATACTCAACAACGTATGACATGTGATATGCCAATAATAAGTAAACAATCGTCACACGGCACCCTTTGTTAAATATACAATTTATTTTAACTGATTCTTAAAAAATAAATTATAATACTTATACAAATAATAAGTCTTAGCTAAGTTAACTTCATACAATTATTATGAACTGATAATGTAATTACTCATGGGTCCCAAAACCCACTTCTGAAATCCGAT